>NW_026114693.1:0-55319 GCF_025201925.1 Gopherus flavomarginatus | reverse complement strand
CATAGCTCCAGGGGCCTCACCCCTGGGGGCCCAAACACCAGCTCAAGGGGCCCAACCCCTGGGGGCCCCAACACCAGCTCCAGTGGCCCAAACCCTGGGAGCCGCAACACCAGCTCCAGGGGCCGAACCACTGAGCTCCCGAACCATAGCTTCACGGGCCTAACCCCTGGGGCCAGAACACCAGGTCTAGGGGCCAAACCCCTGTGGGCCCCAACACCAGCTCCAGGGGCCCAACCACTGAGCGCCCAAACCATAGCTCCAGAGACCTAATCCCTGGGGGCCCCCACCCCAGCTCCAAGGGTCCAACCTCTGAGCGCCCGAACCATAGCTCCAGGAGCCGAACCCCAGGGGGCCCCAACCCCAGCTCCAGATGCCCAACCCCTGGGGGTCCCCACACCAGCTCCAGGGGCCCAACCCCACAGCGCCCGAACCATAGCTCCAGGGGCCTAACCTCCGGGGGCCCCAATCCCAGCTCCAAGGGCCCAACCCCTGGGGGCCCCAACACCAGTTCCAAGAGCCCAACCCCTGTGGGCTCCAACACCAGCTCCAGGGGTCCAACCCCAGAGCGCCCGAACCATAGCTCCAGGGGCTCAACCCCTGAGTGCCCGAACCATAGTTCCAGGGGTCTCACCCGTGGGGGCCCCCCACTCCAGCTCAAAGGGCCCAACCCCTGAGCGCTCGAACCATAGATCCAGGGCCCTAACCCCTGAGGGCGAGAATCCCAGCTCCAGGGCCCCAACTCCTGGGGGCTCGAACACCAGGTCCAGGGGCCGAAACCCTGGGTGCCCGAACCATAGCTCCAGTGGCCTAACCGCCAGGGGCCCCAACCCCAGCTCCAGGGGCCCAACACATGGGGGCCCTAACACCAGCTCCAGGAGCCCAACCCCTGTGGGCCCCAACACCAGCTCCAGGGGCTCAACCCCAGAGCGCCCGAACCATAGCTCCAGGGGCGCAACCCCTGAGCGCCTGAACCATAGCTCCATGGGCCTCACAACTGGGGGCCCCAACATCAGCTTCAGGGGCCCAACCCATGGGGGCCCCAACACCAGTTCCAGTGGCCCTACCCCTGGGGGCCCCAACACCAGCTCCACAGGCCCAACGTCTGAGCGCCCGAAAAATACCTCCAGGAGCCTCTCCCCTGGGGGCTCCAACACCAGCTCCAGGGGCCCAACCCCTGAGCCCCCCGAACCATAGCTCCAGGGGCCTAACCCCTGGGGTCCCTCACCCCAGCTCCAAGGGCCCAACCCCTGAGCGCCCCGAACCATAGCTCCAGGGGCCTAACCCCTGGGGGCCCCCACCCCAGCTCCAAGGGCCCAACCCCTGAGCGCTCCGATACCATAGCTCCAGTGGCCTAACCCCTGGGGCCCCAATCCCAGCTCCAGGGGCCCAACCCTTGGGGGCCCCAACACCAGCTCCAGGGGCCCAACCCCTGGGCACCGAACCATATGGTCCAGGGGCCTAACCGCCGGGGGCCCCAAACCCCAGCTCCAGGGAGCCCAAACCCTGGGGGCCCCAACACCAGCTCCAGGGGCCCAACCCCTGAGCGCCTGAACTATAGTTCCAGGGGTCTCAGAAATGGGGGCCCCAACATCAGCTCCAGTTGCTCAACCCATAGGGACCCTAACCATAGCTCCAAGGGCCTAACCCCTGGGGACCCCACCCCATCTCCAAGGGCCCAACCCCTGAGCGCCGGAACCATAGCTCTAGGAGCCTAACCCCCGGGGGCCCCAGCAACCAGCTCCAGGGGCCCAACCCCCTGAGCGCTCCCGAACCATAGCTCCAGGGGCCTTACCCCTGGGGCCCCAACCCAGCTCCAAGAGCCCAATCCTTGATGGTCCCAACACCAGCTTCCAGAGCCCAACCCCTGGAGGCCCCAGCACTAGCTCCAGGGGCCCAACCCCTGAGAGCCTGAACCATAGCTCCAGGGGTCTCACCCCTGTGCTCCCCAAACCCAGCTCCAAGGGTCCAAAACCTGAGCGCCCGAACCATAGCTCCAGGAGCCGAACCCCCAGCGGGCACAAACCCCAGCTTCAGGGGCCCAACCCCTGGGGGCCTCAACACCAGCTCCAGGGGCCCAACCCCTGAGCGCCCGAATCATAGTTCCAGGGGCCTAACCACCTGGGGGCCCCAACCCCCAGCTCCAGGGGCCCAACCCCTGGTGGCCCCAACAACAGCTGTAGGGGCCCAACCCCTGAGCGCCCGAACCATAGCTCCAGGGGGTCTAACCCCCCGGGGGCCCTAACCCCAGGTCCAAGGGGCGCAAACCCTGGGGGCCCCAACATCAGCTCCAGGAGCCCAACCCCTGGGGGGCAAGAACACCAGCTCCAATGGTCCAAACCCCAGAGCGCCCGAACCATAGCTCCAGGGCCCAGCCCCTGAACCCCCGAACCATAGCTCCAGGGGCCTCACCCTGGGGGCCCCAACACCAGCTCCAGGGGCCTAAACCCCTGGGGGCACCAACCCCGGCTCCAGGTGCCCAACCCCTGGGGGACCAACAGCAGCTCCAGTGGCCCAACCCCTGGGGGCCCCAACCCCAGGCTACAGGGGCCCAACCCCGAGCGCCCGAACATAGCTGCAGGGGTCCAGCCCCCTGAGCGCCCGAACCCATAGCTTCAGGGGCCTAACCAGGGGGCCCCAATCCGTGCTCCAGCGGCCCAACCCCTGGGGGTCCCAACACCAGCTCCAGGGGTCCAACCCCTGAGCTCCTGAACCATAGCTCCAGGGGCCTAACCAGGGGGCCCCAATCCCTGCTCCAGCGGCCCCAACCCCTGGGGGTCCAACACCAGCTCCAGGGGCCTAACCCCTGGGGGCCCCAACACTAGCTCCAAGGGCTTCAAACCCTGAGCGCTCAAACCATAGCTCCAGGGGTCTAACGTCTGGGGGCCTCACACTGGGTCGAAGGGCCCAACCTCTGAACGCCCGAACCATAGCTCCAGGGGCCTAATCCCTGGGGGACCCCCACCCCAGGTCCAAGGACCCAACACCTGAGCGCCCGAACCATAGCTCCAGGGGCCTCACCCCTGGGGGCCCAAATACCAGCTCCAGGGGCCCAACCCCTGGGGGACCCAACACCAGCTCCAGCGGCCCAACCCCTGGGAGCCCCCAACACCAGCTCCAGGGGCCTAACCCCTTAGCGCCCTAACCATAGCTCCAAGGGCCTAACCCCTGGGCTCCCCAACCCCAGTTCCAAAGGTCCAACCCTTGAGCGCCAAAAACCAGAGCTCCAGAGGCCTAACCCCGGGGGCCCCAACCCCAGCTCCAGGGGCCCAACCCCTGGGGCCCCCAATACCAGCTCCAGGGGCTCAACCCCTGAGCGCCCGAACAATACCTCCATGGGCCTAACCCCTGGGGGCCCCAACAAGAGCTCCAGGGGCCGAACCCCTGAGCGCTCGAACCATAGCTCCAGGGGCCTAACCCCTGGGGCCCCAACACCAGCTCCAGGGGCCCAACCCCTGGGGGCCCCAACACAGCTCCAAGGGTCCAAACCCTGAGAGCCTGAACCATAGCTCCAAGGGCCCAACCCCTGGGGGCCCCCAACACCAGTTCCAAGGGCAGAAACCCCTGAGAGCCTGAACCATAGCTCCAAGGGCCTAAACCCTGGGGGCCCCAACCCCAGCTCCAAGGGTCCAACCCCTGAGTGCCCGAACCATAGGTCCAGGGGCCTAACCCCCGGGGGCCCCAACCCCAGCTCCATTAGCCGAACCCCTGGGGCCCTCGATCCCAGCTCCAAGGGCCCAACCCCTGAGCGCCCGAACCATAGCTCCAGGGGCCTAACCCCCGGGGGCCCCAACCCCAGCTCCAGGGGCAGAACCCCTGGGACTCTTGACCCCAGCTCCAGGTGCCCAACCCCTGAGCGCCCGAACCATAGCTCCAGGGGCCTAACCCCTGGGGGCCCCAACACCAGCTTCAGCGGCCCATCCCCTGAGCGCCCGAAGCATAGCTCCAGGGGCCTAACCCCTGGGGGCCCAAACACCAGCTCCAGGGGCCCAACCCCTGGGGGCCCCAACACTAGATTCAGGGACCCAACCCCTGAGCGGCCGATCCATAGCTCCAGGGGCCTAACCTCTGGGGGCTCCAAGCCCAGCTCCAAGGGCCCAACCCCTTAGTGCCCGAACCATAGCTCCAGGGTCCTACCCCTGGGGGCCCGAACCGCAGCTCCAAGGGTCCAACCCCTGAGGGCAAGAACCATAGCTCCAGGGGCCTAACCCCCGGGGGCCCAAACCCCAGCTCCAAGGGCCCAATCCCTGAGCGCCCGAACCATAGCTGCAGGGGCCTAACCCCTGGAGGCCCGAAACCGCAGCTCCAAGGGCCCAACCCCTGAGTGCCCGAACCATAGCTCCAGGGGCCTAACCCCTGGGGGCCCCCCACCCCAGCTTCAAGGGCCCAACCCCTGAGCGCCCGAACCATAGCTCCAGGGGCCTAACCCCTGGGGGCCCTATCATAACCTTAGTCCCAGATTTGGACCTTAGCGTCCAAAATAGGGGGGTTAACATGAAAACCTCCAAGCTTAGTTACCAGCTTGGACCTGGTACTTGCTGCCACCACCCAAAAAATGAGAGTGTTTTGGGGCACTCCGGTCCCCCTGAAAAACCTTCCCTGGGGATCCCAAGACCCACATCCCTTGAGTCTCACAACAAAGGGAAATAATCCTTTTTCCCTTCCCCCCTCCAGGTGCTCATGGAGAGATACACAGACACAAGCTCTGTGAATCCAAACAGAGTGACTCCCCCTCTCCGTTCCCAGTCCTGGAAACAAAAGCACTTTTCTCTTCACCCAGAGGGAATGCAAAATCAGGCTAGCAAATCCAACACTCACAGATCTCCCCCTGATTTCTTCCTCCCACCAATTCCCTGGTGAGTACAGACTCAATTTCCCTGAAATTTCCCAGAAAAGAAAACTCCAACAGGTCTTAAAAGAAAGCTGTATATAAAAAAGAAAGAAAAAAATACATACAAATGGTCTCCCTGTATTAAGGTGACAAAATACAGGGTCAATTGCTTCAAAGAATATTGAATAAACAGCCTTATTCAAAAAGAATACAAATCAAAGCACTCCAGCACTTATATTCCTGCAAATACCAAAGAAAAGAAACCATATAACTTACTATCTGATCTCTTTGTCCTTACACTTAGAACAGAAGATTAGAAAACAGAAACTACTTCTTCAAAGCTCAGAGAAAGCAGGCAGACAGACAAAAGACTCAGACACAAACTTCCCCTCCAGCCAGAGGGCTTGTCTACATCACAAAGTTGCAGCGCTGGTGAGGGAGTTACAGCGCTGCAACTTAGGAGGTGTACACATCTGCAGGGCATCACCAGCGCTGCAACTCCCTGTTTGCAGCGTTGGCCGTACTCCCGTTTTGTCTCGGGTGTAGAGGATCCAGCGCTGGTGATCCAGCGCTGGTAATCAAGTGTAGACACTTACCAGCGCTTTTCTTGACCTCCGTGGAATAAGCAGGTATCCCAGCATACCTGAGGAAGCCTCTGGTAGTCAAGCTGGTCTCCTTCCCCAGTTTGCTCTCGCGTTCCCCGAATCCCCGAGCAAGCAGGTCTCCTTCCCTGCGGTTGCAGGGTGGTTCGGGGAACGCGAGAGCAAACCGCGGTGAAGATGGTCTCCTTCCCTGGTTTGCTCTCGCGTTTCCCCGAACCCCCGTGCAAGCAGGTCTCCTTCCCTGCGGTTTGCAGGGGGGTTCGGGGAACGCGAGAGCAAACAGCGGCGAAGCTGGTCTCCTTCCCCGGTTTGCTCTCGCGTTCCCCGAACCCCCCTTGAAGCCACCCAACAGCGCTGCATTGTGGCCACATCTAACATCACTTGCAGCGCTGGTTCCTGTAAGTGTGGCCACTCTGCAGCGCTGGCCCTATACAGCTGTACTAATACAGCTGTAACAACCAGCGCTGCAAAATTGTAGATGTAGACATACCCAGAGATGAAAAAAATCCTGTTTCCTGATTGGTCCTCTGGTCAGGTGCTTCAGGTGAAAGAGACATTAACCCTTAGCTATCTGTTTATGACAGGCCCCGACCACAGCTCCAAGGGCCCAACCCCTGAGCGCCCGAACCATAGCTCCAGGGGCCTAACCCCTGGGGGCCCCAACACCAGCTCCAGGGCCCCAACCCCTGGGGCCCCCAACACCAGCTCCAGGGGCCCAACCCCTGAGAGCCCGAACCATAATCCAGGGGCCTAACCCCTGGGGACCCCAACACCAGCTCCAGGGGCCAGACCCCTGAGTCCCCGAACAATACCTCCAGGGGCCTAACCCCTGAGGGCCCCAACACCAGCTTCAGGGGCCCAACCCCTGAGCGCCCGAGCCATAGCACCAGGGGTCGAACCCCTGAGAGCCCGAACCACAGCTCCAGGGGCCTAACCCCTGGGGGCCCCAACACCAGCTCCAGGGGCCCAACCCCAGAGTGCCCGAACCATAGCTCAAGGGGCTTAACCCCCGGGGGCCCCAACCCCAGCTCCATTAGCCCAACCCCTGGGGCCCTCGATCCCAGCTCCAAGGGACCAACCCCTGAGAGCCCGAACCATAGCTCCAGGGGCCCAACCCCTGGGGACCCCAACACCAGCTCCAGGGGCCCAAACCCTGAGCTCCCGAACCATAGCTCCAGGGGCCCAACCCCTGAGCGCCCGAACCATAGCCCCACTGGCCTAACCCCTGGGGGCCCCCAACACCATCTCCAGGGGCCCCAACAACTGAGCGCCCGAACCATAGCTCCAGGGGCATAACCCCGGGGGGGGCCGCAAAGTCAGCTCCAGGAGCCAAACCCCTGGGGGCCCCAACACCAGCTCCAGGAGCTCAACCCCTGGGGGCCCAAACACCAGCTCCAGGAGCTCAACCCCTGGGGGCCCCAACACCAGCTAGAGGGGCCCAACCACAGAGCGCCCGAAAAATAGCTCCAGGGGCCCAACCCCTAAGTGCCCGAACCATAGCTCTAGTGGCCTCACCCCTGGGGGCCCCAACCCCAGCTCCAGGGGCCCAACCCCTGAGCGCCCAAACTATAGCTCCAGGGGTCACATCCCTCAGCGCCCGAACCATAGCTCCAGGGGTCCAATCCCTCAGCGCCCGAACAATAGCTCCAGGGGCCTAACCCCTGGGGCCCCAACACCAGTTCCAGGGGCTAAAACCCTGGGGGCCCCAACACCAGCTCCAGGGGCCCAACCCCTGAGCGCCCGAACCATAGCTCCAGGGGCCTAAACCCTGGGGGCCCAAACACCAGCTCCAGGGGCCCAACCAATGGGGTCCCCAACACCAGCTCCAGGGGCCCAACCCCTGAGAGACCAAACCATAGCTCCATGGGCCTAACCCCTGGGGGTTTCAACACCAGCTCTAGGGGCCGAACCCCTGGGGGCTCCAACACAAGCTCCAGAGGCCCAACCCCTGCGCGCCCGAACCACAGCTCCAGGGGCCCAACCCCTCAGCGCCCGAACAATACCTCCAGAGGCCTAACCCCTGGGGCTCAAACACCAGCTCCAGGGGCCCAACCCCTGGGGGCTCCAACACCAGCTCCAGAGGCCCAACCCCTGAGAGCCCGAACCATACCTAAAGGGGCCTAACCCCTGGGGGCCCCAACAGCAGCTCCAGGGGCCCAACTCCTTAGCGCCCGAACAATACCTCAAGGGTCCTAAACCCTGGGGGCCCCAACACCAGCTCCAGGGGCCCAACCCCTGAGCGCCTGAACCATAGCTCCAGGGGCCTAACCCCTGGGGGTCCCAACACCAGCTCCAGGGGCCCAACCCCTGGGGGCTCCAACACCAGCTCCAGGGGCCCAACCCCTGAGCGCACGAACCATAGCTCCAGGGGTCTAACCCCGGGGGGGCCCCAACACCAGCTTTCGGGGCCTAACCCCTGGGGGCCACAACCCCAGCTCCACGGGCCAGACCCCTGGGGGCCCCTGCCCCAGCTCCAGGGACCCAACTCCTGGGGCCCTCGACCCAAGCTCCAGGGGCCCAAAGCCTGAGCGCCGGAATCATAGCTCCAGGGGTCTAACCCCTGGGGCCCCAACACCAGCTGCAGGGGCCGAACCCCTGGGGTCCCCAACACCAGCTCAAGGGGCCCAAATCCTGAGCGCCCAACCCATAGGTCCAGGGGCCCAACCCCTGGTGGCCCGAACCCCAGCTCCAGGGGCCCAACCCCTGAGGGCCCCAACATCAGCTACAGGGGCCCAGCCCCTGAGCGTCCGAACAATACCTCCAGGGGCCTAACCCCTAGGGGCCCCAACACCACCTCCAGGGGCCCAAACCCTCAGCGCCCGAACCATACCTTCAGGGGCCTAACCCCTGGGGGCCCCAACACCAGCTCCAGGGGTCCAACCCCTGAGCGCCCGAACAATACCTCCTGGGGCCAAACCCCTGGGGGCCCAAACACCAGCTCCAGGGGCCCAACCCCTGAGCGCCCGAACCAGAGCTCCAGGGGCCTAATCCCTGGGGCCCCAACACCAGCTCCAGGGGCCCAACCCCTGGGGGCTCCAACACCAGCTCCAGGGGCCCAACCCCTGGGTGCCCTAACACCAACTACAGGGGCCAAATCCCTGAGCGCCCGAACCATAGCTCCAGGGGCTGAACCCCTGAGCACCCGAACCATAGCTCCAGGGGCCTAACCCCTGGGGCACCAACACCAGCTCCAGAGGCCCAACCCCTGGGGTCCACAAAACCAGTTCCAGGGGCCCAACCCCTGAGCACCCGAACCATAGGTCCAGGGGCCTAACCCCTGGGGCTCCAACACCAGCTCCAGGGGCCCTACCCCTGAGCGCCTGAACAATACCTCCAGGGGCCTAACCCCTTGGGGCCCCTACACCAGCTCCAGGGGCCCAACCACTGAGCGCCCGAACCATAGCTCCAGGAGCCTTACCCCTTGGGGCCCCAACACCAGCTCCAGGGGCCCAACCCCTATGCGCCCAAACAATAGCTCCAGGGGCCTAACTCCTGGCGGCCACCACCCCAGCTACAAAGGCCCAACCGCTGAGCGCCCGAACCATAGCTCGAGGGGCCTAACTCCTGGGGGCCCAAACACCAGCTCCTGGGGCCCAAACCCTGAGAGCCCGAACCATAGCTCCAGGGGCCTAATCCCCGGGGGCCAAATTCCCAGCTCCAGGGGCCCAACCAATTGTAGCCCCAGCACAAGCTCCAGGAGGCCAACCCCTGGGGGCCCCTACACCAGCTCCAGGGGTCCAACCCCAGAGCGCCCGAACCATAGCTCCAGGGGCCTACCCCCTGGGGCCCCAACAACAGTTCGAGGAGCCTATCCCCCGGGGGCCCCAATCCGAGCTCCAGGGGCCCAACCTCTGGGGGCCCCAACACCAGCTCCAGGGGCCCAACCTCTGAGACCCCGAACCATAGCTAAAGGGGCCTACCCCCTGGGGCCCCAACACCAGCTCCAGGGGCCCAACCCCTGAGCGCCCGAACCAAAGCTCCAGGGGCCTAAGCCCTGGGGTCACCAACACCAGCTCCAGGGGCCCAACCCCTGAGCGCCCGAACAATACCTCGAGGGGCCTATCCCCTGGGGGCCCCAAACCCAGCTCCAGGGGCCCAAGCCCTGAGCGCCCGAACCATATCTCCAGGAGCCTAATCCCTGGAGACCCCTACCCCAGCTCCAAGGGCCCAACCGCTGATCGCTCGAACCATAGCTCCAGGGACCTAACCCCTGGGGGCCCCAACCCCAGCTCCAGGGGCCCAACACCTGGGGGCGCAACACCAGCCAAAAGGGCCCAAGCCCTGAGCGCCCGAACCATAGTTCCAGGGGCTTAACCCCTGAGCGCCCGAACCATATCTCCAGGAGCCTAATCCCTGGGGATCCCTACCCCAGCTCCAGGGGCCCAAGCCCTGAGCGCCCGAACCATATCTCCAGGAGCCTAATCCCTGGGGATCCCTACCCCAGCTCCAAGGGCCCAACCCCTGAGCGCCCGAACCATATCTCCAGGAGCCTAAACCCGGGGGGCCCTAACACCAGCTACAGGGGCCCAACCCCTGAGGACCCCAACACCAGGTCCAGTGGCTTAACCCCCGAGTGCCCGAACTATAGCTCGAGGTGCCTAAGCCCTGGGGGCCCCTATCCCAGCTCCAAGGGCCCAACCCCTGAGTGACCGAACCATAGCTCAAGGGGCCTACCCCTGGGGGCCCCAACCTCAGCACCAAGGGCCCAACCCATGAGGGCCCGAACCATAGCTCCAGGGGCCAAACCCACGGGGGCCCAAACCCAAGCTCGAAGGGCCCAACCCCTGAGCGCCCGAACCATACCTCCAGGGGCCTAACCCCTGGGGGCCCCCACCCCAGCTCCAAGGGCCCAACCCCTGAGCGCCCGAACCAAAGCTCCAGGGTCCTAACCCTGGGGGCCCCAACCTCAGCTCCGGGGGCCTAACCCCTGGGGCTCCAACACCAGCTCCAGGAACCCAACCTCAGAGCGCCCGAACAATAGCTCCAGGGGCATTACCCCTGAGGGCCCAAACACCAGCTCCAGGGGTGTAACCCCTGGGGGCAACAACACCAGCTCCAGGGGCCCAACTCCTGAGCGCTGAACCATAGCTCCAGGGGCCTAACCCCTGGGGGCCCCCACCCCAGCTCCAAAGGCCCAACAGGTAAGCGCACGAACCATAGCTCGAGGGGCCTAAAACCTGGGGGCCCGAAACCCCAGCTCCAGGGGCCCGACCCCTGGGGGCCCCAACACCAGCTCCAGGGGCCCAACCCCTGGGGGCCCGAACATCAGCTCCAGGGGCCAAACCCCAGAGCACCTGAACCATAGCTCCAGGGGTCTAACCCCTGGGGGCCCCAACCGCAGCTCCAAGGGCCCAACCCCTGAGTGCTCGAGCCATAGCTCCACGGTCCTAACCCCCGGGGGCCAACATCCCAGCTTGAAGGGCCCAACCCCTGAGTGCCCGATGCATACCTACAGGGACCTAACCCCCGGGGCCCCAAGCCCAGCTCCAGGAGCCGAACGCCTGGGGGCCCCAACACCAGATCCAGGGGTTGAACCCCTGAGCGCCCGAACCATAGCTCGAGGGGCCTAACCCCTGGAGGACCACACCCCAGGTCCAAGGGCCCAACCCCTGAGCGCCCGAACCAAAGCTCCAGGGGCCTAACCCTGGGGGCTAGAACATCAGCTCCAGGGGCTCAACCCCTGGGGGCCTCAACACCAGCTCCAGGGGCCCAACCCCTTGGGGCCCCAACACCAGCTCCAGGGGACCAATCTCTGAGCGCCCGAACCATAGCTACAGGGGCCTAACCCCTGGGGGCCCCAACACCAGGTCCAGGGGCCCAACCCCTGAGCGCCCGAACAATACCTCCAGGGGAGTAACCCCTGGGGTCCCCAACACCAGCTCCAGGGGCCCAATCCCTGAGCGCCCGAACCATAGATCCAGGGGCCTAACCCCTGGGGGCCCCAACCCCATCTCCAGGGGCCCAACCCCTGGAGACCCAAACACCAGCTCCAGGCGTCCAACCCCTGAGTGCCCGAACCATAGCTCCAGAGGTCTCACCCCTGGGGGCCCCAACACGAGCTCCAGGGGCCCAATCCCTGGGGGACCCAACACCAGCTCCAGGGGCCCAACCCCTGACCACCCGAACCATAGGTCCAGGGGCCTAACCTCCTGGGGCCAAAAGCCCAGCTCCAGGGGCCCAACACCTGGGGGACCAAACGAGCTCCAGGAGCTCAAACCCTGGTGGCCCCAACACCAGCTCCAGGGGCCCAACCCCAGAGCGTTCGAACCATAGCTCCAGGGGCTCAACCCCTGAGCGCCCGAACCGTAGGTCCAGGGACCTCACCCCTGGGGGCCCCAACACCACCTCCAGAGGCCCAAACCCTGGGGGCCCCAACACCAGCTCCAGTGGAAGAAACCCTGGGGGCCCCAACACCAGCTCCAGGGGCCCAACCCCTGAGATCCCGAACCATAGCTCCAGGGGCCTAACCCCCGGGGCCCCAACACCAGCTCCAGGGGCACAACCCCTGAGCGCCCGAACTATAGCTCCAGGGGCCTAACTCCTGAGGGCCCCAACAGCAGCTCCAGGGGCCCAACCCCTGAGCGCCCGAACAATACCTCTAGAGGCCTAAGCCGTGGGGGCTCCAACACCAGCTCCAGGGGGAAAACCCCTGGGGCCCCAACACGAGCTCCAGGGGCCCAACCCCTGGGGCCCCAAGAGCAGCTCCAGGGGACCAACCCCTGAGCGCCCGAACCATAGCTCAAGGGGCCTAACCCCTAGGGGTCCCAACCCCAGCTCCAGGGGCCCAATCCCTGGGTTTCCGAACACCAGCTGCAGGGGTCCAACCCCTAAGCGCCCGATCCATAGCTCCAGGGGCTTAACCCCCGGGGGCCCCAACCCCAGCTCCAGGGCTCTAACCGCTGCGGGCCCGAACTCCAGCTCCAGGACCTCAACCCTTGCGGGCCCGAACACCAGCTCCTGGAGCCCAACCACAGAGCGTCTGAACCATAGCTCCAGGGGCCCAACCCCTGAGAGCCCGAACCATAGCTCCAGGAGCCTCACCCCTTGGGGCCCCAACAAAAGCTCCAGGGGCCCAACCCCTGGGGACCGCAACACCAGCTCCAGTGGCCCAACCCCTGGGGGCCCCAACACCAGATCCAGGGGTCCAACCCCTGAGCACCCGAACCATAGCTCCAGGAGCCTAACGCCCGGGCGCCCCAACCCGAGCTCCAGGGACCCAAGCCCTGGGGGCCCCAACAGCAGCTCCAGGAGCCCAACCCCTGGGGGCCTCAACACCAGCTCCAGGGGCTCAATCCCAGAGCGCCCGAATCATAGCTCCAGGGGCCTAACCCCTGAGAGGTCAAACCATAGCTCCAGGGTTCTAACCCCTAGGGGCCCCCACCCCAGCTCCAAGGGCCCAAACCCTGAGCGCCCGAACTATAGCTCCAGGGGCCAAACCCCTGGGGGCCGCAACACTAGCTTCAGGGGCCCAACCCCTGAGCGCCCGAACCATTGCTCCAGGGTCCTAACCCCTTGGCGACCCACCCCAGCTCCAAGGGCCCAACCCCTGGGCGCCCAAACTATAGCTCCAGGGGCCTAACCCCTGGGGGACCACACCCCAATTCCAAGGGCCCAGGTTCTGAGCGCCCGAACCATAAGTCCAGGGGCCTAACCCCTGGGGGCCTAAACACGAGCTCCAGGGGCCCAACCCCTGGTGTCCCCAACACCAGCTCCAGGGGCCCAACCTCTGAGCGCCGGAACCATAGCTCCAGGCGCCTAACCACTGGGGCCCCAACACCAGCTGCAGGGGCCCAACCCCAGAGCGCCAGAACCATAGCTCCAGGGGCCTAACCGCTTGGGACCTCAACCCCAACTCCAGGGGCCCAACCCCTGGTGGCCCCAACACCAGCTTCAGGGGCCCAACCCCAGAACGCCCAAACCATAGTTCCAAGGGCCTAACCCCTGGGCTCAACAACTCCAGCTGCAAGTGCCCAAGCCCTGAGCGCCCGAACCATAGCTCTAGGGGCCTAACCCCCGGGGGCCCCAACTCCAGCTCCAGGGGTCCAACCCCTGGGGGCCCCAACACCAGTTCCAGGGGCCTAGCCCTGGGGGCGCCAATACTAGCTCCAGGAACCCAACCCCTGGGGGCCTGAACACCAGGTTCAGAGTCCCAACCCCAGAGAGCCCGAGGCATAGCTCCAGGGGCCCAACCCCTGAGCGCCCGAACCATAGCTCCAGGGGCCTCACCTCTGGGGGCAACAACACCTGCTCCTGTGGCCCAACCCCTGGGGGCTCCAACACCAGCTCCAGGAGCCTAACCCCTGAGCGCCCTAACCATAGCTCCAAGGGCCTAACCCCTGGGCTCTCCAAACCCAGCTCCAAGGGTCCAACCCCTCAGCGCCTGAACCATAGCTCCAGGGGCCTAACCCCCGGGGTCCCGAACCCCAACTCCAGGGGCCTATCCCTGGGTGCCCCAACTGCAGCTCTATGGGCCCAACCCCTGAGGGTCCGAACCATAGCTCCAGGGGCCTAACCCCCGGGGGAGGAAACCCCAGCTCCAAGGGCCCAACCCCTGAGCGCCCGAACCTTAGCTCCAGGGGCCTAACCACTTGGGCCAGAACACCAGCTCCAGGGGACCAACCCCAGAGGCCCCAACACCAGCTCCAGGGGCCCAACCCCTGAGCGTCCGAACCATAGCTCCAGGAGCCTAACCCCTGGGGGCCCCCACCCCAGCTCTAAGGGCAGAAACCCTGAGCCCCCGAACCATAGCTCCAGGGGCCCAACCCCCGGGGACCTCAACCCCAGCTCCAGCTGCGAAACTCCTGGGGGCCCCAACCCGAGCTCCGAGGGTCCACCCCTGAGCGCCCGAACCATAACTCCAGGGGCCTAACCCCCGGGGGCGCCAAGCGCAGCTCCATTAGTCCAACCCCTGGGGCCCTCGACCCCAGCTCCAAAGGCACAACCCCTGAGCGCCCGAACCATAGCTCCAGGGGCCTATCCCCCGGGGGCTCCAACCCCAGCTCCAGGGGCCCAACCCCTGGGGGCCCAAACACCAGCTCCAGGGGCCCAACCCCTGAGCGCCCAAACCATAGCTCCAGGGTACTAACCCCTGGGGATCCCCACCCAAGCTCCAAGGGCCCAATTCCTGAGCGCCCGAACCATAGCTCCAGGGGCCTAAACCCTGGGGGCCCCAACCCCAGTTCCAGGGGCTCAACCCCTGGGGGCCCAAACACCAGCTCCAGGGTCCCAACCACTCAGCGCCCGAACCATAAATCCAGGGGCCTAACCCCTGGGGGCCCCAACCACAGCTCCAAGAGTCCAACCCCTGAGCGCCCGAACCATAACTGCAGCGGCCTAACCCCCGGGGGCCCCAACCCCAGCTCCTTTAACCCAACCCCTGGGGCCCTCGACCCCTGCTGGAAAGTCCCAACCCCTGAGAGCCCGAACCATAGCTCCAGGGGTCTAACCCCCAGGGGCTCCAACCCCAGCTCCAAGGGAACCACCCCTGGGGGCCTCAACACAAGCTTCAGGGGCCAAACCCCTGAGCGCCCGAACCATAACAGCAGGGGCCTATCCCCCAGGGGCCCGAACCCCAGCTCAATTAGCCCAACCCTTGGGGCCCTCGACCCCAGTTCGAAAGGCCCATAGCTCCAGGGGCCAAACCCCCGGGGACCTCAACCCCAGCTCCAGCTGCGAAACTCCTGGGGGCCCCAACCCGAGCTCCGAGGGTCCACCCCTGAGCCCCCGAACCATAGCTCCAGGAGCCTAACCCCAGGGGGCCCCAACCCCAGCTCCAAGGGCCCAACCCCTGAGCGCCCGATCCATAGCTACAGGGGCCTAACCCCTAGAGGACAAAACACTAGCTCCAGCGGCCGAACCCCTGGGGGACCCCAACACCAGCTGCAGGGGCCCAACCCCTGAGCGTCCGAACCATAGCTCCAGGAGCCCAACCCCTGAGGGCTCAAACACCAGCTCCAGGGGCTCAACCCCTGGGGGCCCCAACACTAGCTCCAGGGGCCCAACCCCTAAGTGCCTGATCCATAGCTCCAGGAACCCAATCCCTTAGCGCCCGAACCATAGCTCCAGGGGCCTAACCCATGGGGCCCAAACACCAGCTCCAGGGGCCCAACCCCTGGGAGCCCCAACACCAGCTCTAGGGTACCAAACCCTGAGCGCCTGAACCATAGCTCCAGGGGCCGAACCCATGGGGGCCCCAAGACGAGCTCCAGGGACCCAACCCCTGAGCGCCCGAACAATACTTCCAGGGGCGTAACCCCTGGGGGCTGCAACACCAGCTCCAGGGGCTCAACCCCTGAGCGCCCGAACCAAAGCTCCAGGGGCCTCACCCCTGGGGGCCCCCACCCTAGTTTCAAGGGCAAAACCTCTGAGCGCCCGAACCATAGCTCAAGGGGCATAACCCCTGGGGGTCCCAACCCCAGCTCCAGGGGCCCAATCCCTGGGTTTCCGAACACCAGCTGCAGGGGTCCAACCCCTAAGCGCCCGATCCATAGCTCCAGGGGCTTAACCCCCGGGGGCCCCAACCCCAGCTCCAGGGCTCTAACCGCTGCGGGCCCCAACTCCAGCTCCAGGAGCTCAACCCTTGCGGGCCCGAACACCAGCTCCTGGAGCCCAACCACAGAGCGTCTGAACCATAGCTCCAGGGGCCCAACCCCTGAGAGCCCGAACCATAGCTCCAGGAGCCTCACCCCTTGGGGCCCCAACAAAAGCTCCAGGGGCCCAACCCCTGGGTACCGCAACACCAGCTCCAGTGGCCCAACCCCTGGGGGCCCCAACACCAGATCCAGGGGCCCAAGCCCTGAGCGCTCTAACCATACCTCCAAGGGCCTAAACTCTGGGCTCCCCAACCCCAGCTCCAAGGGTCCAACCCCTGAGCGCCCGAACCAGAACTCCAGGGGCCTAACCCCCGGGGGCCCCAACCCGAGCTCCAGGGGCACAACCCCTGGGGGCTCCAATGCCAGCTCCAGGGGCCCAGCCCCTGAGCGCCCGAACCATAGCTCCAGGGGCCTAACCCCTGGGGACCCCCACCCCAGGTGCAAGGACCCAACCCCTGAGCGCCCGAACCATAGCTCCAGGGGCTTAACCCCCGGGGGCCCCAACCCCAGCTCCAGGGGCCCAACCCCTGGGGGTTCGAACACCAGCTAAAGGGGCCCAACCCCTGAGCGCCCGAACCATAGCTCCAGGGGCTTAACCCCCGGGGGCCCCAACCCCAGCTCCAGGGGCCGAACCCCTGGGGGTCCCAACACCAGCTCCAGGGGTCCAACCCCTGAGCACCCGAACCATAGCTCCAGGAGCCTAACGCCCGGGCGCCCCAACCCGAGCTCCAGGGACCCAAGCCCTGGGGGCCCCAACAGCAGCTCCAGGAGCCCAACCCCTGGGGGCCCCCACCCCAGCTCCAGGGGCTCAATCCCAGAGCGCCCGAACCATAGCTCCAGGGGCCTAACCCCTGTGGGCCGCAACACTAGCTTCAGGGGCCCAACCCCTGAGCGCCCGAACCATAGCTCCAGGGTCCTAACCCCTGGGGGACCCACCCCAGCTCCAAGGGCCCAACCCCTGAGCGCCCGAACTATAGCTCCAGGGGCCTAACCCCTAGGGGCCTAAACACGAGCTCCAGGGGCCCAACCCCTGGTGTCCCCAACACCAGCTCCAGGGGCCCAACCTCTGAGCGCCGGAACCATAGCTCCAGGCGCCTAACCCCTGGGGCCCCAACACCAGCTGCAGGGGCCCAACCCCAGAGCGCCAGAACCATAGCTCCAGGGGCCTAACCGCTTGGGACCTCAACCCCAACTCCAGGGGCCCAACCCCTGGTGGCCCCAACACCAGCTTCAGGGGCCCAACCCCAGAACGCCCAAACCATAGTTCCAAGGGAGTAACCCCTGGGCTCAACAACTCCAGCTGCAAGTGCCCAAGCCCTGAGCGCCCGAACCATAGCTCTAGGGGCCTAACCCCCGGGGGCCCCAACTCCAGCTCCAGGGGTCCAACCCCTGGGGGCCCCAACACCAGTTCCAGGGGCCTAGCCCTGGGGGTGCCAATACTAGCTCCAGGAACCCAACCCCTGGGGGCCTGAACACCAGGTCCAGAGTCCCAACCCCAGAGAGCCCGAGGCATAGCTCCAGGGGCCCAACCCCTGAGCGCCCGAACCATAGCTCCAGGGGCCTCACCTCTGGGGGCAACAACACCTGCTCCAGTGGCCCAACCCCTGGGGGCTCCAACACCAGCTCCAGGAGCCTAACCCCTGAGCGCCCTAACCATAGCTCCAAGGGCCTAACCCCTGGGCTCTCCAAACCCAGCTCCAAGGGTCCAACCCCTCAGCGCCTGAACCATAGCTCCAGGGGCCTAACCCCCGGGGGAGGAAACCCCAGCTCCAAGGGCCCAACCCCTGAGCGCCCGAACCTTAGCTCCAGGGGCCTAACCCCTTGGGCCAGAACACCAGCTCCAGGGGCCCAACCCCAGAGGCCCCAACACCAGCTCCAGGGGCCCAACCCCTGAGCGTCCGAACCATAGCTCCAGGAGCCTAACCCCTGGGGGCCCCCACCCCAGCTCTAAGGGCCCAAACCCTGAGCCCCCGAACCATAGCTCCAGGGGCCCAACCCCCGGGGACCTCAACCCCAGCTCCAGCTGCGAAACTCCTGGGGGCCCCAACCCGAGCTCCGAGGGTCCACCCCTGAGCGCCCGAACCATAACTCCAGGGGCCTAACCCCCGGGGGCGCCAAGCGCAGCTCCATTAGTCCAACCCCTGGGGCCCTCGACCCCAGCTCCAAAGGCACAACCCCTGAGCGCCCGAACCATAGCTCCAGGGGCCTATCTCCCGGGGGCCCCAACCCTAGCTCCAGGGGCCCAACCCCTGGGGGCCCAAACACCAGCTCCAGGGGCCCAACCCCTGAGCGCCCGAACCATAGCTCCAGGGTACTAACCCCTGGGGATCCTCACCCCAGCTCCAAGGGCCCAATTCCTGAGCGCCCGAACCATAGCTCCAGGGGCCTAAACCCTGGGGGCCCCAACCCCAGTTCCAGGGGCTCAACCCCTGGGGGCCCAAACACCAGCTCCAGGGTCCCAACCACTCAGCGCCCGAACCATAGATCCAGGGGCCTAACCCCTGGGGGCCCCAACCACAGCTCCAAGAGTCCAACCCCTGAGCGCCCGAACCATAACTGCAGCGGCCTAACCCCCGGGGGCCCCAACCCCAGCTCCTTTAACCCAACCCCTGGGGCCCTCGACCCCTGCTGGAAAGTCCCAACCCCTGAGAGCCCGAACCATAGCTCCAGGGGTCTAACCCCCAGGGGCCCCAACCCCAGCTCCAAGGGAACCACCCCTGGGGGCCTCAACACAAGCTTCAGGAGCCAAACCCCTGAGCGCCCGAACCATAACTGCAGGGGCCTATCCCCCGGGGGCCCGAACCCCAGCTCAATTAGCCCAACCCTTGGGGCCCTCGACCCCAGTTCGAAAGGCCCATAGCTCCAGGCGCCAAACCCCTGGGGCCCCAACACCAGCTGCAGGGGCCCAACCCCAGAGCGCCAGAACCATAGCTCCAGGGGCCTAACCGCTTGGGACCTCAACCCGAACTCCAGGGGCCCAACCCCTGGTGGCCCCAACACCAGCTTCAGGGGCCCAACCCCAGAACGCCCAAACCATAGTTCCAAGGGACTAACCCCTGGGCTCAACAACTTCAGCTGCAAGTGCCCAAGCCCTGAGCGCCCGAACCATAGCTCTAGGGGAATAACCCCCGGGGGCCCCAACTCCAGCTCCAGGGGTCCAACCCCTGGGGGCCCCAACACCAGTTCCAGGGGCCTAGCCCTGGGGGCGCCAATACTAGCTCCAGGAACCCAACCCCTGGGGGCCTGAACACCAGGTCCAGAGTCCCAACCCCAGAGAGCCCGAGGCATAGCTCCAGGGGCCCAACCCCTGAGAGCCCGAACCATAGCTCCAGGGGCCTCACCTCTGGGGGCAACAACACCTGCTCCTGTGGCCCAACCCCTGGGGGCTCCAACACCAGCTCCAGGAGCCTAACCCCTGAGCGCCCTAACCATAGCTCCAAGGGCCTAACCCCTGGGCTCTCCAAACCCAGCTCCAAGGGTCCAACCCCTCAGCGCCTGAACCATAGCTCCAGGGGCCTAACCCCCGGGGTCCCGAACCCCAACTCCAGGGGCCTATCCCTGGGTGCCCCAACTGCAGCTCTATGGGCCCAACCCCTGAGGGTACGAACCATAGCTCCAGGGGCCTAACCCCCGGGGGAGGAAAAACCAGCTCCAAGGGCCCAACCCCTGAGCGCCCGAACCTTAGCTCCAGGGGCCTAACCCTTTGGCCAGAACACCAGCTCCAGGGGCCCAACCCCAGAGGCCCCAACACCAGCTGCAGGGGCCAACTCCTGAGCGTCCGAACCATAGCTCCAGGAGCCTAACCCCTGGGGGCCCCCACCCCAGCTCTAAGGGCCCAAACCCTGAGCCCCCGAACCATAGCTCCAGGGGCCCAACCCCCGGGGACCTCAACCCCAGCTCCAGCTGCGAAACTCCTGGGGGCCCCAACCCGAGCTCCGAGGGTCCACCCCTGAGCGCCCGAACCATAACTCCAGGGGCCTAACCCCCGGGGGCGCCAAGCGCAGCTAAATTAGTCCAACCCCTGGGGCCCTCGACTCCAGCTCCAAAGGCACAACCCCTGAGCGCCCGAACCATAGCTCCAGGGGCCTATCCCCCGGAAGCCCGAACCCCAGCTCCAGGGGCCCAACCCCTGGGGGCGCGAACCCCAGCTCCAGGGGCCCAACCCCTGGGGGCCCAAACACCAGCTCCAGGGACCCAACCCCTGACCGTCCGAACCATAGCTCCAGGGTACTAACCCCTGGGGGCCCCCACCCCAGTTCCAAGGGCCCAATTCCTGAGCGCCCGAACCATAGCTCCAGGGGCCTAAACCCTGGGGGCGCCAACCCCAGTTCCAGGGGCTCAACAACTGGGGGCCCAAACACCAGCTAAAGGGTCCCAACCACTCAGCGCCCGAACCATAGATCCAGGGGCCTAACCCCTGGGGGCCCCAACCACAGCTCCAAGAGTCCAACCCCTGAGCGCCCGAACCATAACTGCAGCGGCCTAACCCCCGGGGGCCCCAACCACAGCTCCTTTAACCCAACCCCTGGGGCCCTCGACCCCTGCTGGAAAGTCCCAAACCCTGAGAGCCCGAACCATAGCTCCAGGGGTCTAACCCCCAGGGACCCCAACCCCAGCTCCAAGGGAACTACCCCTGGGGGCCTCAACACCAGCTTCAGGGGCCAAACCCCTGAGCGCCCGAACTATAACTGCAGGGGCCTATCCCCCGGGGGCCCGAACCCCATCTCAATTAGCCCAACCCTTGGGGCCCTCGACCCCAGTTCGAAAGGCCCATAGCTCCAGGGGCCAAACCCCCGGGGACCTCAACCCCAGCTCCAGCTGCGAAACTCCTGGGGGCCCCAACCCGAGCTCCGAGGGTCCACCCCTGAGCCCCCGAACCATAGCTCCAGGAGCCTAACCCCAGGGGGCCCCAACCCCAGCTCCAAGGGCCCAACCCCTGAGCGCCCGATCCATAGCAACAGGGGCCTAACCCCTAGAGGACCCAACACTAGCTCCAGCGGCCGAACCCCTGGGGGCCCCAACACCAGCCGCAGGGGCCCAACCCCTGAGCGTCCGAACCATAGCTCCAGGAGCCCAACCCCTGAGGGCTCAAACACCAGCTCCAGGGGCTCAACCCCTGGGGGCCCCAACACTAGCTCCAGGGGCCCAACCCCTAAGCGCCTGATCCATAGCTCCAGGAACCCAATCCCTTAGCGCCCGAACCATAGCTCCAGGGGCCTAACCCATGGGGCCCAAACACCAGCTCCAGGGGCCCAACCCCTGGGAGCCCCAACACCAGCTCTAGGATACCAAACCCTGAGCGCCCGAACCATAGCTCCAGGGGCCGAACCCATGGGGGCCCCAAGACGAGCTCCAGGGGCCCAACCCCTGAGCGCCCGAACAATACTTCCAGGGGCGTAACCCCTGGGGGCTGCAACACCAGCTCCAGGGGCTCAACCCCTGAGCGCCCGAACCATAGCTCCAGGGGCCTAACCCCTGGGGGCCCCAAAACCAGCTCCAGGGGCCCAACCCCTGGGGACCCCAACACCAGCTCCAAGGGCCCAACCCCTGAGCGCCCGAACCATAGCTGCCGGGGCCTAACCCCCGGGGGAGCTAACCCGAGTTCCAGGGACTCATCCCCTGTGGGCCCCAACCCCAGCTCCAGGGGCCCAACCCCTGGGGGCATCAACACCAGCTCCAGGAGCTCAACCCCAGAGCGCCTGAACCATAGCTCCAGGGTCCCAACCCCTGAGCGCCCGAACCATAGCTCCAGGGGCCTCACCTCTGGGGGCTGCAACACCAGCTCTAGGGACCGAACCCCTGGGGTCCCCAACACCAACTCCAGTGGCCCAACCCCTGGGGGCCCCAACACCAGCTCCAGGGGCCCAACCCCTGAGCTCCCTGACCATAGCTCCAAGGGCCTAACCCCTGGGCTCCCCAACCCCGGCTCAAAGGGTCCAACCCGTGAGCGCCCGAACCATAGATCCAGGGGCCTAACCCCTGGGGCCCCATCAGCAGCTCCAGGGGCCCAACCCCTGAGCACCCGAACCATAGCTCCAGGGGCCTAAACCCTGGGGGCCCCAGCACCAACTCCAGGGGCCGAACCCCTGGGGGCCCCAACACCAGCTCCAGGAGCTCAACCCCTGGGGGCCAAAACCCCAGCTCCAGGGGCCCAACCCAATAGAGCCCGAACCATAGCTCCAGGCGCCCAACCCCTGAGCGCCCGAACCATAGATCCAGGGGCTTCACCCCTGGGGGGTCCCAACACCAGCTCCAGGGGCCCAACCCCTGAGCGCCCGAACCATAGCTCCAGGGGCCTAACCCCCGGGGGCCCCAACGCCAACTCCAAGGGCCCAACCCCTGGGGGCCCCAACACCAGCTCCAGGAGCCCAACCCCTAAGGGCCCCAACACGAGCCCAAGGAGCCCAAGCCCAGAGCACCCGAACCATAGCTCCAGGAGCCCAACCCCTGAGCGCCCGAACAAAAGCTCCAGGGGCCTCACCCCTGGGGTCTCAACACCAACTCCAGGGGCCCAACCTCTGGGGGCCCCAACACCAGCTGCAGTGGCCGAACCCATGGGGGAAGCAAAACGAGCTCCAGTGGCCCAACCCCTGAGCGCAATAACCATAGCTCAAAGGGCCTAACAACTGGGCTCCCAAAACCCAGCTCCAAGGGTCCAACCCCAGAGCGCCCAAACCATAGCTTCAGGGGCCTAACCCCCGGGGGACTCAACCCCAGCTCCAGGGGCCAAACCCGTGGGAGCTCCAACACCAACTCTAGGGGCCCATACCCTGAGCGCCCGAACCATAGCTCCAGGGGCCTAACCCCAGGGGCCCAAACCCCAGCTCCAGGAGCCCAACCCCTGGGGGCCCCAACACCAGCTTCAGGGGCCCAACCCCAGAGTGCCTGAACCATAGCTCCAGGGGCCCAAACCCTGAGCGCCCGAACCATAGCTTCAGGGGCCTCACCTCTGGGGGCCCCAACACCAGCTCCAGGGACCCAACCCCTGGGGTCCCCAACACCAACTCCAGTGGCACAACCCCTGGAGGCCCCAACCCCAGCTCCAGGGGCCCAACCCCTGGGGGCCCGAACACCAGCTACAGGGGTCCAACGCCTGGGGGCCCGAACACCAGCTACAGGGGTCCAACCCCTGGGGGCCCCAACACCAGCTCCAGGGGCCCAACCGCTGGGGGCCCTAACACCAGCTCCAGGGGCCCAACCGCTGGGGGCTCCAACACCAGATCCAGGAGCCCAACCCCTGGAGGAACCAACACAAGCTCCAGGGGCCCAACACCTGGGGGCCCCAATACCAGCTCCAGGGGCCAAACCCCTGAGCGCCCGAACCATAGCTCCAGGGGCCTAACCCCTGGGGGCCCCAACACCAGCTCCAGAGGCCCAACCCCTGTGCATCTGAATGACAGCTCCAGGGGCTTAACCCCCGGGGGTCCCAACCACACCTCCAGGGGCCCAACCCCTGGGGGCCCTAACGCCAGCTCCAGGAGCCCAAGCACTGGTGGCCCCAACACAAGCTCTAGGGGCCCAACCTCAGAGGGACCGAACCATGGCTCCGGGGGCCCAACCCCTGAGAGCCCGAACGATAGCTCCAGGGGTCTCACCCCTGGGAGCCCCAACACCAGCTCCAGGGGCCCAACCCCTGGGGGCCCCAACAGCAGCTGCAGGGGCTCAATCCCTGAGCGCCCGAACCATAGCTCCAGGGGCTTAACCCCTCAGGGCCCAACACCAGCTCCAGGGGCCCAACCCCTGGGAGCCCCAAAAGAAGCTCCAGGCACCCAACCTCTGAGTGCCCGAACCATAGCTCCAGGGGCCTAACCCCTGGGGGCCCCCACCACAGCTCCAAGGGGCCAACCCCTGAGCGCCCGAACCATAGCTCCAGGGGCCTAACGCCTGGGGGCCCCAGCAAGAGCTCCAGGGGTCCAACCCCTGAGCGCCCGAACCATAGCTCCAGGGGCCAAACCACCGGAGGCCCCAACCCCAGCTACAGGAGCCCAACCGCTAGGGGCCTCAACAGCAACTCCAGGGGCCCAACCCCTGAGCGCCCGAACCATAGCTCCAGGGGTCTAACCCCTGGCGGCCCCCAGCCCAGTTCCAAGGGCCTATCCCCTGAGCGCCCAAACCATAGTTCCAGGGGCGCAACCCCTGAGCGCCTGAACCATAGCTCCATGCACCTCACAACTGGGGGCCCCAACCCCAGTTCAAGGGGCCCAACCCCTGGGGGCCCCAACACCAGCTCCAGGGGCCCAACCCCCGGGGGCCCGAACCCCAGCTCCAGGGGCCCCACCCCTGGGGGCCCGAACTATACCTCCAGGGAAGTAACCCCTGGGGGCCCAAAGACCAGCTCCAGGGGCTGAACCCCTGAGCGCCCGAAGCATAGCTCAAGGGGCCTAGCCCCTGGGGGCCCCAACACCAGCTCCAGGGGCCTAACCCCTGGGGGCCCCAACAAAAGCTCCAGGAGTCCAACACCTGGGGGCCCGAAAACCAGCTCCAGGGGCCCAACCCCTGGGGTCCCGAACCATAGCTCCAGGGGCTTAACCCCCGGGTGACCCAACCCCAGCTCCAGGGGCCCAACCACTGGGGGCCCCAATACCAGCTCCAGGAGCCCAACCCCTGGGGGCCCGAACACCAGCTCCAGGGGCCCACCCCTGGGGGCCCCAACACCAGCTCAAGTGGCCCAATCCCTGGTGGCCCCAAGAGAAGCTCCTGGGGCCTAACCCCTGAGCCCCCTAACCATAGCTCCAGGGGCCGAACCCCTGGGGGCCCCAACACCAGCTCCAGGGGCCTAGCCCCTGGGGGCTCCAACACCAGCTCCAGGAGTCCAACTCCTGGGGGCCCCAAAACCAGCTCCAGGGGCCCAACCCCTGAGCGCTCAAACCATAGCTCCAGGGGCCTAACCCCCGGGAGTCCCATCCCTAGCTCCAGGGGCCCAACCCCTGCTGGCCACAATACCAGCTCCAGTAGCCAAACCCCTGGGGGCCCCAACACCACCTCCAGGGGCCCAACCCCAGAGCGCCCGAACCATAGGTCCAGGGGCCCAACCCCTGAGCGCCCGAACCATAGGTGCAGAGGTCTCACACCTGGGGGCTCCAACACCAGCTCCAGGGCCCAACCCCTGGGGGCCCCAACACCAGCTCCAGTGGCCCAAACCCTGGGGGCCCCAACACCAGCTCCAGGAGCCCAACCCCTGAGCGCCCTAACCATAACTCCAACGGCTTCACCCCTGGCCTCCCCAACCCCAGCTCCAAGGGTCCAACCCCTGACGGCCCGAACCATAGCTACAGGGGCCTAACCCTCGGGGGCCCCAACACCAGCTCCAGGGGCCCAACCCCTCTGGGCCCCAACACCACCTCCAGGGGCCCAACCCCTGAGCTATAGCTGCAGGGGCCTCACAACTGGGGGCCCCAAACACAGTTCAAGGAGCCCAACACCTGGGAGCCACAACACGAGCTCCAGGGGCCCAATCCCAGAGCGACCGAACCATAGCTCCAAGGGCCAAACCCCTAGGCTGCCCAACCCCAGCTCCAAAGGTCCAACCCCAGAGCGCCCGAACCATAGCTCCAGGGGCCTAACCCCCGGGGGCCCGAACCCCAGCTCCAGGGGCCCCACCCCTGGGGGCCCGAACAATAAATCCAGGGACGTAACCCCTGGGGGCCCCAACACCAGCTCCAGGGGCGAACCCCTGAGCGCCCGAACCATAGCTCCAGGGGCCTAACACCTAGGGGCCAAAACACCAGCTCCATGGGCCCAACCCCTGGGGCCCCAACACCAGCTCCAGGGGCCCAACCTCTGAGCATCCGAACCATAGCTCCAGGGGCCTCACCCCTGGGGGTCCCAACACCAGCTCCAGGGGCCCAACCCCTGGGGGACCCAACACAAGCTAAAGTGGCCAAACGACAGGGGGCCCCAACACCAGCTCCAGGGGCCCAACCCCTAAGCGCCCGAACCATAGCTCCAGGGGCCTAACCCCTCGGGCTCCAACACCAGCTCCAGGGGACCAACCCCTGGGGGCCCGAACACCAGCTCCAGGGGCCCAACCTCTGAGCGCCCGAACCATAGCTCCAGGGGCCTAACCACTGGGGGCCCCCACCCCAGCTCCAAGGGGCCAACCCCTGAGCTCCCGAACGATAGCTCCAAGGGCCTAACCCCTGGGGGCACCAACCCCAGCTCCAAGGGCCCAACCCCTGGGGGCCCCTACACTAGTTCCAGGGGCCCAACCCCTGAGCGCCCAAACCAAAGCTCCATGGGCCTAACCCTGGGGGCCACAACACCAGCTACAAGGGCAGAACCCCTGGGGGCCCCAACACCAGCTCTAGAGGTCCAACCCCTGAGGTCCCCAACACCAGCTCCAGGGGCCCAACCCCTGAGCGCCCGAACCATAGCTCCAGGGGCCTAACCCCCGGGGGCCCCAACGCCAACTCCAAGGGCCCAACCCCTGGGGGCCCCAACACCAGCTCCAGGAGCCCAACCCCTAAGGGCCCCAACACGAGCCCAAGGAGCCCAAGCCCAGAGCACCCGAACCATAGCTCCAGGAGCCCAACCCCTGAGCGCCCGAACAAAAGCTCCAGGGGCCTCACCCCTGGGGTCTCAACACCAACTCCAGGGGCCCAACCTCTGGGGGCCCCAACACCAGCTGCAGTGGCCGAACCCATGGGGGAAGCAAAACGAGCTCCAGTGGCCCAACCCCTGAGCGCAATAACCATAGCTCAAAGGGCCTAACAACTGGGCTCCCAAAACCCAGCTCCAAGGGTCCAACCCCAGAGCGCCCAAACCATAGCTTCAGGGGCCTAACCCCCGGGGGACTCAACCCCAGCTCCAGGGGCCAAACCCGTGGGAGCTCCAACACCAACTCTAGGGGCCCATACCCTGAGCGCCCGAACCATAGCTCCAGGGGCCTAACCCCAGGGGCCCAAACCCCAGCTCCAGGAGCCCAACCCCTGGGGGCCCCAACACCAGCTTCAGGGGCCCAACCCCAGAGTGCCTGAACCATAGCTCCAGGGGCCCAAACCCTGAGCGCCCGAACCATAGCTTCAGGGGCCTCACCTCTGGGGGCCCCAACACCAGCTCCAGGGACCCAACCCCTGGGGTCCCCAACACCAACTCCAGTGGCACAACCCCTGGAGGCCCCAACCCCAGCTCCAGGGGCCCAACCCCTGGGGGCCCGAACACCAGCTACAGGGGTCCAACGCCTGGGGGCCCGAACACCAGCTACAGGGGTCCAACCCCTGGGGGCCCCAACACCAGCTCCAGGGGCCCAACCGCTGGGGGCCCCAACACCAGCTCCAGGGGCCCAACCGCTGGGGGCTCCAACACCAGATCCAGGAGCCCAACCCCTGGAGGAACCAACACAAGCTCCAAGGGCCCAACACCTGGGGGCCCCAATACCAGCTCCAGGGGCCAAACCCCTGAGCGCCCGAACCATAGCTCCAGGGGCCTAACCCCTGGGGGCCCCAACACCAGCTCCAGAGGCCCAACCCCTGTGCATCTGAATGACAGCTCCAGGGGCTTAACCCCCGGGGGTCCCAACCACACCTCCAGGGGCCCAACCCCTGGGGGCCCTAACGCCAGCTCCAGGAGCCCAAGCACTGGTGGCCCCAACACAAGCTCTAGGGGCCCAACCTCAGAGGGACCGAACCATGGCTCCGGGGGCCCAACCCCTGAGAGTCCGAACGATAGCTCCAGGGGTCTCACCCCTGGGAGCCCCAACACCAGCT
Source organism: Gopherus flavomarginatus (assembly GCF_025201925.1). NCBI lineage: Eukaryota > Metazoa > Chordata > Testudines > Testudinidae > Gopherus > Gopherus flavomarginatus. The sequence continues at coordinate 27,592 of NW_026114693.1, read as the reverse complement.
CCAGGGGCCCAACCCCTGGGGGCCCCAACAGCAGCTGCAGGGGCTCAATCCCTGAGCGCCCGAACCATAGCTCCAGGGGCTTAACCCCTCAGGGCCCAACACCAGCTCCAGGGGCCCAACCCCTGGGAGCCCCAAAAGAAGCTCCAGGCACCCAACCTCTGAGTGCCCGAACCATAGCTCCAGGGGCCTAACCCCTGGGGGCCCCCACCACAGCTCCAAGGGGCCAACCCCTGAGCGCCCGAACCATAGCTCCAGGGGCCTAACGCCTGGGGGCCCCAGCAAGAGCTCCAGGGGTCCAACCCCTGAGCGCCCGAACCATAGCTCCAGGGGCCAAACCACCGGAGGCCCCAACCCCAGCTACAGGAGCCCAACCGCTAGGGGCCTCAACAGCAACTCCAGGGGCCCAACCCCTGAGCGTCCGAACCATAGCTCCAGGGGTCTAACCCCTGGCGGCCCCCAGCCCAGTTCCAAGGGCCTATCCCCTGAGCGCCCAAACCATAGTTCCAGGGGCGCAACCCCTGAGCGCCTGAACCATAGCTCCATGCACCTCACAACTGGGGGCCCCAACCCCAGTTCAAGGGGCCCAACCCCTGGGGGCCCCAACACCAGCTCCAGGGGCCCAACCCCCGGGGGCCCGAACCCCAGCTCCAGGGGCCCCACCCCTGGGGGCCCGAACTATACCTCCAGGGAAGTAACCCCTGGGGGCCCAAACACCAGCTCCAGGGGCTGAACCCCTGAGCGCCCGAAGCATAGCTCAAGGGGCCTAACCCCTGGGGGCCCCAACACCAGCTCCAGGGGCCTAACCCCTGGGGGCCCCAACAAAAGCTCCAGGAGTCCAACACCTGGGGGCCCGAAAACCAGCTCCAGGGGCCCAACCCCTGGGGTCCCGAACCATAGCTCCAGGGGCCTAACCCCCGGGTGACCCAACCCCAGCTCCAGGGGCCCAACCACTGGGGGCCCCAATACCAGCTCCAGGAGCCCAACCCCTGGGGGCCCCAACACCAGCTCCAGGGGCCCACCCCTGGGGGCCCCAACACCAGCTCAAGTGGCCCAACCCCTGGTGGCCCCAAGAGAAGCTCCTGGGGCCTAACCCCTGAGCCCCCTAACCATAGCTCCAGGGGCCGAACCCCTGGGGGCCCCAACACCAGCTCCAGGGGCCTAGCCCCTGGGGGCTCCAACACCAGCTCCAGGAGTCCAACTCCTGGGGGCCCCAAAACCAGCTCCAGGGGCCCAACCCCTGAGCGCTCAAACCATAGCTCCAGGGGCCTAACCCCCGGGAGTCCCATCCCTAGCTCCAGGGGCCCAACCCCTGCTGGCCCCAATACCAGCTCCAGTAGCCAAACCCCTGGGGGCCCCAACACCACCTCCAGGGGCCCAACCCCAGAGCGCCCGAACCATAGGTCCAGGGGCCCAACCCCTGAGCGCCCGAACCATAGGTGCAGAGGTCTCACACCTGGGGGCTCCAACACCAGCTCCAGGGCCCAACCCCTGGGGGCCCCAACACCAGCTCCAGTGGCCCAAACCCTGGGGGCCCCAACACCAGCTCCAGGAGCCCAACCCCTGAGCGCCCTAACCATAGCTCCAACGGCTTCACCCCTGGCCTCCCCAACCCCAGCTCCAAGGGTCCAACCCCTGACGGCCCGAACCATAGCTACAGGGGCCTAACCCTCGGGGGCCCCAACACCAGCTCCAGGGGCCCAACCCCTCTGGGCCCCAACACCACCTCCAGGGGCCCAACCCCTGAGCTATAGCTGCAGGGGCCTCACAACTGGGGGCCCCAAACACAATTCAAGGAGCCCAACACCTGGGAGCCACAACACGAGCTCCAGGGGCCCAATCCCAGAGCGACCGAACCATAGCTCCAAGGGCCAAACCCCTAGGCTGCCCAACCCCAGCTCCAAAGGTCCAACCCCAGAGCGCCCGAACCATAGCTCCAGGGGCCTAACCCCCGGGGGCCCGAACCCCAGCTCCAGGGGCCCCACCCCTGGGGGCCCGAACAATAAATCCAGGGACGTAACCCCTGGGGGCCCCAACACCAGCTCCAGGGGCGAACCCCTGAGCGCCCGAACCATAGCTCCAGGGGCCTAACACCTAGGGGCCAAAACACCAGCTCCATGGGCCCAACCCCTGGGGCCCCAACACCAGCTCCAGGGGCCCAACCTCTGAGCATCCGAACCATAGCTCCAGGGGCCTCACCCCTGGGGGTCCCAACACCAGCTCCAGGGGCCCAACCCCTGGGGGACCCAACACAAGCTAAAGTGGCCAAACGACAGGGGGCCCCAACACCAGCTCCAGGGGCCCAACCCCTAAGCGCCCGAACCATAGCTCCAGGGGCCTAACCCCTTGGGCTCCAACACCAGCTCCAGGGGACCAACCCCTGGGGGCCCGAACACCAGCTCCAGGGGCCCAACCTCTGAGCGCCCGAACCATAGCTCCAGGGGCCTAACCACTGGGGGCCCCCACCCCAGCTCCAAGGGGCCAACCCCTGAGCTCCCGAACGATAGCTCCAAGGGCCTAACCCCTGGGGGCACCAACCCCAGCTCCAAGGGCCCAACCCCTGGGGGCCCCTACACTAGTTCCAGGGGCCCAACCCCTGAGCGCCCAAACCAAAGCTCCATGGGCCTAACCCTGGGGGCCACAACACCAGCTACAAGGGCAGAACCCCTGGGGGCCCCAACACCAGCTCTAGAGGTCCAACCCCTGAGGTCCCCAACACCAGCTCCAGGGGCCCAACCCCTGAGCGCCCGAACCATAGCTCCAGGGGCCTAACCCCCGGGGGCCCCAACGCCAACTCCAAGGGCCCAACCCCTAAGGGCCCCAACACGAGCCCAAGGAGCCCAAGCCCAGAGCACCCGAACCATAGCTCCAGGAGCCCAACCCCTGAGCGCCCGAACAAAAGCTCCAGGGGCCTCACCCCTGGGGTCTCAACACCAACTCCAGGGGCCCAACCTCTGGGGGCCCCAACACCAGCTGCAGTGGCCGAACCCATGGGGGAAGCAAAACGAGCTCCAGTGGCCCAACCCCTGAGCGCAATAACCATAGCTCAAAGGGCCTAACAACTGGGCTCCCAAAACCCAGCTCCAAGGGTCCAACCCCAGAGCGCCCAAACCATAGCTTCAGGGGCCTAACCCCCGGGGGACTCAACCCCAGCTCCAGGGGCCAAACCCGTGGGAGCTCCAACACCAACTCTAGGGGCCCATACCCTGAGCGCCCGAACCATAGCTCCAGGGGCCTAACCCCAGGGGCCCAAACCCCAGCTCCAGGAGCCCAACCCCTGGGGGCCCCAACACCAGCTTCAGGGGCCCAACCCCAGAGTGCCTGAACCATAGCTCCAGGGGCCCAAACCCTGAGCGCCCGAACCATAGCTTCAGGGGCCTCACCTCTGGGGGCCCCAACACCAGCTCCAGGGACCCAACCCCTGGGGTCCCCAACACCAACTCCAGTGGCACAACCCCTGGAGGCCCCAACCCCAGCTCCAGGGGCCCAACCCCTGGGGGCCCGAACACCAGCTACAGGGGTCCAACGCCTGGGGGCCCGAACACCAGCTACAGGGGTCCAACCCCTGGGGGCCCCAACACCAGCTCCAGGGGCCCAACCGCTGGGGGCCCCAACACCAGCTCCAGGGGCCCAACCGCTGGGGGCTCCAACACCAGATCCAGGAGCCCAACCCCTGGAGGAACCAACACAAGCTCCAGGGGCCCAACACCTGGGGGCCCCAATACCAGCTCCAGGGGCCAAACCCCTGAGCGCCCGAACCATAGCTCCAGGGGCCTAACCCCTGGGGGCCCCAACACCAGCTCCAGAGGCCCAACCCCTGTGCATCTGAATGAGAGCTCCAGGGGCTTAACCCCCGGGGGTCCCAACCACACCTCCAGGGGCCCAACCCCTGGGGGCCCTAACGCCAGCTCCAGGAGCCCAAGCACTGGTGGCCCCAACACAAGCTCTAGGGGCCCAACCTCAGAGGGACCGAACCATGGCTCCGGGGGCCCAACCCCTGAGAGCCCGAACGATAGCTCCAGGGGTCTCACCCCTGGGAGCCCCAACACCAGCTCCAGGGGCCCAACCCCTGGGGGCCCCAACAGCAGCTGCAGGGGCTCAATCCCTGAGCGCCCGAACCATAGCTCCAGGGGCTTAACCCCTCAGGGCCCAACACCAGCTCCAGGGGCCCAACCCCTGGGAGCCCCAAAAGAAGCTCCAGGCACCCAACCTCTGAGTGCCCGAACCATAGCTCCAGGGGCCTAACCCCTGGGGGCCCCCACCACAGCTCCAAGGGGCCAACCCCTGAGCGCCCGAACCATAGCTCCAGGGGCCTAACGCCTGGGGGCCCCAGCAAGAGCTCCAGGGGTCCAACCCCTGAGCGCCCGAACCATAGCTCCAGGGGCCAAACCACCGGAGGCCCCAACCCCAGCTACAGGAGCCCAACCGCTAGGGGCCTCAACAGCAACTCCAGGGGCCCAACCCCTGAGCGCCCGAACCATAGCTCCAGGGGTCTAACCCCTGGCGGCCCCCAGCCCAGTTCCAAGGGCCTATCCCCTGAGCGCCCAAACCATAGTTCCAGGGGCGCAACCCCTGAGCGCCTGAACCATAGCTCCATGCACCTCACAACTGGGGGCCCCAACCCCAGTTCAAGGGGCCCAACCCCTGGGGGCCCCAACACCAGCTCCAGGGGCCCAACCCCCGGGGGCCCGAACCCCAGCTCCAGGGGCCCCACCCCTGGGGGCCCGAACTATACCTCCAGGGAAGTAACCCCTGGGGGCCCAAACACCAGCTCCAGGGGCTGAACCCCTGAGCGCCCGAAGCATAGCTCAAGGGGCCTAACCCCTGGGGGCCCCAACACCAGCTCCAGGGGCCTAACCCCTGGGGGCCCCAACAAAAGCTCCAGGAGTCCAACACCTGGGGGCCCGAAAACCAGCTCCAGGGGCCCAACCCCTGGGGTCCCGAACCATAGCTCCAGGGGCCTAACCCCCGGGTGACCCAACCCCAGCTCCAGGGGCCCAACCACTGGGGGCCCCAATACCAGCTCCAGGAGCCCAACCCCTGGGGGCCCGAACACCAGCTCCAGGGGCCCACCCCTGGGGGCCCCAACACCAGCTCAAGTGGCCCAACCCCTGGTGGCCCCAAGAGAAGCTCCTGGGGCCTAACCCCTGAGCCCCCTAACCATAGCTCCAGGGGCCGAACCCCTGGGGGCCCCAACACCAGCTCCAGGGGCCTAGCCCCTGGGGGCTCCAACACCAGCTCCAGGAGTCCAACTCCTGGGGGCCCCAAAACCAGCTCCAGGGGCCCAACCCCTGAGCGCTCAAACCATAGCTCCAGGGGCCTAACCCCCGGGAGTCCCATCCCTAGCTCCAGGGGCCCAACCCCTGCTGGCCCCAATACCAGCTCCAGTAGCCAAACCCCTGGGGGCCCCAACACCACCTCCAGGGGCCCAACCCCAGAGCGCCCGAACCATAGGTCCAGGGGCCCAACCCCTGAGCGCCCGAACCATAGGTGCAGAGGTCTCACACCTGGGGGCTCCAACACCAGCTCCAGGGCCCAACCCCTGGGGGCCCCAACACCAGCTCCAGTGGCCCAAACCCTGGGGGCCCCAACACCAGCTCCAGGAGCCCAACCCCTGAGCGCCCTAACCATAGCTCCAACGGCTTCACCCCTGGCCTCCCCAACCCCAGCTCCAAGGGTCCAACCCCTGACGGCCCGAACCATAGCTACAGGGGCCTAACCCTCGGGGGCCCCAACACCAGCTCCAGGGGCCCAACCCCTCTGGGCCCCAACACCACCTCCAGGGGCCCAACCCCTGAGCTATAGCTGCAGGGGCCTCACAACTGGGGGCCCCAAACACAGTTCAAGGAGCCCAACACCTGGGAGCCACAACACGAGCTCCAGGGGCCCAATCCCAGAGCGACCGAACCATAGCTCCAAGGGCCAAACCCCTAGGCTGCCCAACCCCAGCTCCAAAGGTCCAACCCCAGAGCGCCCGAACCATAGCTCCAGGGGCCTAACCCCCGGGGGCCCGAACCCCAGCTCCAGGGGCCCCACCCCTGGGGGCCCGAACAATAAATCCAGGGACGTAACCCCTGGGGGCCCCAACACCAGCTCCAGGGGCGAACCCCTGAGCGCCCGAACCATAGCTCCAGGGGCCTAACACCTAGGGGCCAAAACACCAGCTCCATGGGCCCAACCCCTGGGGCCCCAACACCAGCTCCAGGGGCCCAACCTCTGAGCATCCGAACCATAGCTCCAGGGGCCTCACCCCTGGGGGTCCCAACACCAGCTCCAGGGGCCCAACCCCTGGGGGACCCAACACAAGCTAAAGTGGCCAAACGACAGGGGGCCCCAACACCAGCTCCAGGGGCCCAACCCCTAAGCGCCCGAACCATAGCTCCAGGGGCCTAACCCCTCGGGCTCCAACACCAGCTCCAGGGGACCAACCCCTGGGGGCCCGAACACCAGCTCCAGGGGCCCAACCTCTGAGCGCCCGAACCATAGCTCCAGGGGCCTAACCACTGGGGGCCCCCACCCCAGCTCCAAGGGGCCAACCCCTGAGCTCCCGAACGATAGCTCCAAGGGCCTAACCCCTGGGGGCACCAACCCCAGCTCCAAGGGCCCAACCCCTGGGGGCCCCTACACTAGTTCCAGGGGCCCAACCCCTGAGCGCCCAAACCAAAGCTCCATGGGCCTAACCCTGGGGGCCACAACACCAGCTACAAGGGCAGAACCCCTGGGGGCCCCAACACCAGCTCTAGAGGTCCAACCCCTGAGGTCCCCAACACCAGCTCCAGGGGCCCAACCCCTGAGCGCCCGAACCATAGCTCCAGGGGCCTAACCCCTGGGGGCCCCAACACTAGGTCTAGGGACCCAACCCGTGAGCGCCCGAACAATACCTCCAGTTGCTTAACCGCTGGGGGCCACAAAACCAGCTCCAGGGGCCCAAGCCCTGAGCGCCAGAACCATAGCTCCAGGGGCCTAACCCCTGGAGGCCCCAACCCCAGCTCCAGGGGCCCAACCCCTGGGGTCCCCAGCACTAGGTCTAGGGGCCCAACCCCTGAGCGCCAGAATAATACCTCCAGGAGCCCAACCGCTGGGGGCCCGAACACCAACTCCAGGGGCCCAACCCCTGAGCGCCCGAACCATAGCTCCAGGGGCCTAAACCCTGGGGACCCCTACCCCAGCTCCAAGGGCCCATCCCCTGAGCGCCCGAACCATAGCTCTAGGGGCGCAACCCCTGAGCGCCTGAACTATAGCTGCAGGGGCCTCACAACTGGGGGCACCAACCTCAGTTCAAGGGGCCCAACCCGTGGGGGCCCCAACACCAGCTCAAGGGGCCCAACCCCAGAGCGCCCGAACCATAGCTCTAGGGGCCCAACCGCTGAGCGCCCGAATCATAGGTCCAGGGGCCTCACCTCTGGGGGCCCGAGCACCAGCTCCAGGGGCCCAACCCCTGGGGGCCCCAACACCAGCTCCAGTGGCCCAACCCCTGGTGGCCCCAAGACCAGCTCCAGGGGCCTAACCCCTGAGCGCCCTAACCATAGCTCCAAGGGCCTAACCCCTGGGCGCCCCAACCCCAGATCCAAGAGTCCAAGAACTGAGTGCCCGAACCATAGCTGAAGGGGCCTAACCCCTGGGGGCCCCAACACCAGCTCCAAGGGCCCAACCCCTGAGCGCCCGAACCATAGCTCAAGGGGCCTAACCCCTGGGGGTCCCAACACCAGCTCCAGGGGCCGAACCCCAAGGGGTCGCAACACCAGCTCCAGGGGCCCAACCCCTGAGCGCCCGAACCATAGCTAAAGGGGCCCAACCCCTGAACGCACGAACTATAGCTCCAGGGGCCTAACCGCTGGGGCCCCAACACCAGCTCCACGAGCCCAACCCCTGGGAGTCCCAACACCAGCTCCAGGAGCCTAACCCTAGGGGGCCCCAACACGAGCTCCAGGGGCCCAACCCCTGAGAGCCCGAACCATAACTCCAGGGGCGTAACCCCTGGGGGCCCCAACCCCAGCTCCAAGGGCCCAACCCCTGAGGGCCCGAAACATAGCTCCAGGGGTCTAACCCCCGGGGACAAAAACCACAGCTCCAAGCCCCAACCCCTGAGCGCCCGAACCATAACTCCAGGAGCCTAACCCCTGGGGGCCCCAACCGCAGCTCCAAGGGCCCAAAACTGAGCGCCCGAACCATAGCTCCAGGGTCCTAACCCCCAGGGGCCGAAGCCCCAGCTCCAAGGGCCCAACCCCTGAGCGCCCGAAACATAGCTCCAGGGGCCTAACTCCTCGGTGGCCCCAACACCAGCTCCAGGGGTCCAACCCCTGGGGGCCCGAACACAAGCTCCAGGGGCCCAGCCCCTGAGCGTCTGAACCAGAGCTCCAGCAGCCTTACCCCCGGGAGCCCCAACCCAAGCTCCAGGGGCCCAACCCCTGGGGGCCCCAACACCAGCTCCAGGAGCCCAACCCCTTGGGCCCAAACACCAGCTCCAAGGGCCCAACCCCAGAGCCCCCGAACCATAGCTCCAGGGGCGCAACCCCTGAGAGCCTGAACGATAGCTCCAGGGGCCTCACAACTGGGGGCCCCAACATCAGCTCCAGGGGCCCAAACACTGGGGCCCCAACACCAGTTCCAGTTTCAAAACCCCTGGGGGCTCCAACACCAGCTCCAGGACCCCAGCCCCTAAGCGCCTGAACCATAGCTCCAGGGGCCTCACCCCTGGGTGCCCCAACACCAGCTACAGGGGCCCAACTCCTGGGTTCACAAACACCAGCTCCAAGGGGCCAACCCCTGAGCGCCCGAACAATACCTCCAGGGGCCAAACCCCTGCGGGCGCCAACACCAGCCCCAGGGGTCCAACCCCTGAGCACCCGTACCATAGCTCCAGGGGCTCAACCCCTGAGCACCCGAACCATAGCTCCAGCGGCCTCACCCCTGGGGGTCTGAACACCAGCTCCAGGTGCCCAACCCCTGGGGGCCCTAACACGAGCTGCAGTGGCCCAACTCCTGAGCTCCTTAACCATAGCTTCAAGGGCCTAACGCCTGGGCTCCCCAACCCCAGCTCCAAGGGTCAAACCCCTGAGCGTCCGAATCATAGCTCAAGGGTTTCAACCCCTGGGGGCACCAACACAAGCGCCAAGGGCCCAACCCCTGAGCGCCTGAACCAGAGCTCCAGGGGCCCAACCCCTGAGCGCCCGAACCATAGCTCAAGGGGCCTAAGCCCTTCGGGCCCCAACACCAGCTCCAGGGGACTTACCCCTGAGAGCCCTAACCATAGCTAAAAGGGCCTAACCCCTGTGCTCCCCAACCCAAGCTGCAACGGTCCAGCCCCTGAGCGATCGAACCATAGCTTCAGGGGCCTAACCCCCAGGGGTCCCAACCCCAGCTTCAGGGGCCTAACCCCTGGGGGACCCAACACCAGCTCCAGGGGCACAATCCCTGAGAGCCCGAACCATAACTCCAGGGGCGTAACCCCTGGGGGACCCAACCCCAGCTCCAAGGGTCCAACCCCTGAGGGTCCAAAACATAGCTCCAGGGGTCTAACCCCCGGGGACCCAAACCCCAGCTCCAAGCCCCAACCCCTGAGCGCCCGAACCATAACTCCAGGGGCCTAACCCCTGGGGGCCCCAACCGCAGCTCCAAGGGCCCAAAACTGAGTGCCCGAACCATATCTCCAGGGTCCTAACACCCAGGGGCCGAAGCCCCAGCTCCAAGGGCCCAACCCCTGAGTGCCCGAACCATAGCTCCAGGGGCCTAACCCTCGGGGGCCCCAACCCCAGCTTATGTGGTCCAACCCCTGGAGGCCCCAACCCCAGCTCCAAGGGCCCAACCCTTGAGGGTCCGAAACATAGCTCCAGGGGTTTAACCCCCGGGGACCCAAACCCCAGCTCCAAGCCCCAACCCCTGAGCGCGCGAACCATAACTCCAGGGGCCTAACCCCTGGGGGCCCCAACACCAGATCCAGGGGCCCAACCCCTGAGCGCCCGAACCATAGTTCCAGGGGCCTCACCCCTGAAGGCCCCAACACCAGCTCCAGGGGCCCAACCCCTGGGGGCCGCAACACCAGCTCCAGTGGCCCAACCCCTGGGGGCCCCAACACCAGCTCCAGGGGCCCAACCCCTGGGGGCCGCAACACCAGCTCCAGTGGCCTAACCCCCTGGGGCTCCAACTCCAGCTCCAGGGGCCGAACCCCTGGGGGCCCGAACACCAGCACCAGGTGCCTAACCCCTGAGCGGCCGAAAAATTGCTCCAGGGATCTAACCCCTGGGGGCTCCAACACCAGTTCCACGGGCCTAAAACTGAGCGGCCGAAGAATACCTCCAGGGGCTTAACTCCTGGGGGCCCCAACCCCGGCTCCAGGGGTCCAACCCCTGTGGGCCCCAACACAAGCTCCAGGGGCCCAACCCCTGAGCATCTGAACCAGAGCTCCAGCAGCCTTACCCCCGGGAGCCCCAACCCCAGCTCCAGAGGACCAACCCCTGGAGGCCCAAACAGTAGCTCCAGGTGCCCAACACCTGAGCGCCCGAACCATAGCTCCAGGGGCCTAACCGCTGGGGGCCCCAACCCCAGCTCCAGGAGCCCAACCCCTTGGGCCCCAACACCAGATCGAAGGGCCCAACCCCAGAGCACCCGATCCATAGCTCTAGGGGCGCAACCCCTGAGAGCCTAAACCAATAGCTCTAGGAGCCTCACAACTTGGGGCCCCAACATCAGCTCCAGGGGCCCAGCCACTGGGGGCTCGAACACCAGTTCCAGTGGCCCAACCCCTGGGGGCCCCAACACCAGCTCCAGGGCCCCAACCCCTAAGCGCCCGAACCATAGCTCCAGGGGCTTCACCCCTGGGTGCCTCAACACCAGCTCCAGGGGCCCAACCCCTGGGGGCCCCAACACCAGCTCCAGAGGGCCAACCCCTGAGCTCCCGAACAATACCTCCAGGGGCCTAACCCCTGCGGGCGCCAACACCAGCTCCAGGGGACCAACCCCTGAGCGCCAGTGCCATAGCTTCAGGGGCCCAACCCCTGGGGGCCTCCACCCCAGCTCCAAGGGCCCAACCCCTGAGCGCCCGAACCATAGCTCCAGGTGCCTAACCCCTGGGAGCCCCAACCCAAGCTCCAGGGGCCCAACCCCTGAGCGCCCGAACCATAGCTCCAGGGGCCTAACCCCCCGGGGCCCCAACTCCAGCTCCAGGAGTCCAACTCCTGGGGGCCCCAACACCAGCTCCAGGGGCCCAACCCTAGAGCGCCCGAAGAATAGCTCCAGGGCTCAACCCCTGAGCGCCCGAACGATAGCTCCAGGGGCCTTACCCCTGGGGGCCCCTACACCAGCTCCAGGGGCCCAACCCCTGGGGTCCCCAACACCAGCTTAAGTGGTCCAACCCCTGGCGGCCCAAACACCAGCTCCAGGGGCCCACCCCTGGGGGCCCGAACCCGAGCTCCAGCGGCCCAACCCCTGAGGGCCCCATCACCAGCTCCAGGGGCCTAATCCCTGAGCGCACGAACCATAGCTTCAGGGGCCTAACCAACGGGGGCCCTAAAACCAGCTCCAGGGGCCCAACCCCTGGGGGCCCAAACATCAGCTCCAGGAGCCCAACCCCTGGGGGCCCCAACACCAGCTCCAGGGGTCAAACCCCAGAGAGACCGAACCATAGCTCAAGGGGCCTAGCCCCTGAGCTCCCGAACCATAGCTCCAGGGGCCTCACCGCTTGGGACCCCAACACGAGCTCCAGGGGCCTAACCCCCGGGGGGAACAACTCCAGCTCCAGGGGCCGAACCCCTGGAGGCCCCAACACCAGCTCCAGGGGACCAACCCCTGCGCGCCCGAACCATAGCTCCAGGGGCCTAACCACTGGGGCGCCAACACCAGTTACCGGGGCCCAACCCCTGGGGGCTGCAACACCAGCTCCAGGGGCCCAAGCCCTGAGAGCCCGAAAAATAGCTCCATGGGATTAACCCGTGGGGGCCCCCACCCCAGCTCCAAGGGCCCAACCCCTGAGCGACCGAACCATTGCAACAGAGGCCTAACTCCCGAGGGGCCCCAACACCAGCTCCAGGGGCCCAACCCCTGTGAGCCCCAACACCAGCTCCAGGGGCCCAACCCCTGAGCGCCCGAACCATAGCTCCAGGGGCCTAACCCCTGGGGGCCCCACCACCAGCTCCAGGGGCCCAAACCTTGAGCGCCCGAACAATACCTGCAGTTGCCAAACCCCTGGGGGCGCCAACACCAGCTCCAGGGCCCAACCCCTGAGCGCCCGAACCATAGCTCCAGGGGCCAAACCCCTGGGGGCCCCCTCCCCAGCTCCCACGGCCCAACGCCTGAGCGCCCAAACCATAGCTCCACGGGCCTAACCCCTGGGGGCCCCAACCGCAGCTCCAAGGGTCCAACTCCTGAGCGCCAGAACCATAACTCCAGGGGCCTAATCCACGGAAGCCCAAACCCCAGCTCCAAAGGGCCCAACCCCTGAGTGCCCGAACCATAGCTCCAAGGGCCTACCCCTGGGGCCTCAACCTCAGCACCAAGGGCCCAACCCCTGAGGGCCCGAACCATAGCTCCAGGGGCCTAACCCCTGGGGGCTAAAACCCCAGCTCCAGGGGCCCAACCCCTGAGCGCCCGAACCATAGCTCCAGGGTCCTAACCCCTGGGGACCCAACCCCAGCTCCAGGGGTCTAACCCCCGGTGGCCCCAACCCCAGCTAAAGCGGCCCAACCCCTGTGGGCCTCAACAACAGCTCCAGGGGCCCAAGCCCTGAGCGCCCGAACCATAGCTCCAGGGTCCTAACCCCCGGGGGTCCCCACCCCAGCTCCAGGGGCCCAAACCCAGGGGGCCCCAAAATCAGCTACAGGTGTCCAAGCCCTGGGGGCCAGAATACCAGCTCCAGGGGCCCAACCCCTGGGGACCGCAACACCAGATCTAGGGGTTCAACCCCTGAGCTCCCGAACCATAGCTCCAGGGGCCTAACCCCTGGGGGCCCCCACCCCAGCTCCAAGGGCCCAACGCCTGAGCGCCCAAACCATAGCTCCAGGGGCCTAACCTCCGGGGGTTCCAACCCCAGCTCCAGGGTCCCAAACCCTGGGGGCCCCAACACCAGCTCCAGGAGTCCGACCCCTGGGGGCCAGAACCCCAGCTCCAGGGGCCCAACCCCTGGGGACCCCAACACCAGATCCAGGGGTCCAACCTCTGAGCGCCTGAAACATAGCTCCAGGGGCCTAACCCCTGGGGGCCCCCACCCCAGCTCCAAGGGTCCAACCCCTGAGCGCCCGAACCAAAGCTCCAGGTGCCTAACCCCGGGGGCCCCAACACCAGCTCCAGGGGCCCAACCCTTGGGGGCTCCAACACCAGCTCCAGGGGCCCAACCCCTGAGCTCCCGAACCACATCTCCAGGGGCCCAACCCCTCAGCGCCCGAACAATACCTCCAGAGGCCTAACCCCTGGGGCCCAAACAGCAGCTCCAGGGGCCCAACCCCTGGGGGCACCAACACCAGCTCCAGGGGTCCAACCCCTGAGCGCCCGAACCATAGCTTCAGGGGCCTAACCCCTGGGGGCCCCAACACCAGCTCCAGGGGCCCAACCCCTTAGCGCCCGAACAATACCTCCAGGGTCCTAAACCCTGGGGGCCCCAACACCAGTTCCAGGGGCCCAGCCCCTGAGCGACTGAACCATAGCTCCAGGGGCCTAACCCCTGGGGGCCCCCACCCCAGCTCCAGGGGCCCAACCCCTTAGTGCCCGAACCATAGCTCCAGGGTCCTTACCCCTGGGGGTCCCAACACCATCTCCAGGGTTCCAAGCTCTGGGGGCCTCAACACCAGCTCCAGTGGCCCAACCCCTGGGGCCCATAACACCAATTCCAGGGGCCCAGCCCCTGAGCGACTGAACCATAGCCCCAAGGGTCTAACCCATGGGCTCCCCAACCCCAGCACCAAGGGTCCAACCCCTGAGAGCCCGAACCATAGCTCCAGGGGTCTAACCCCCGGGGGCCCCAACCCCAGCTCCAGGGGCCCAACCCCTGGGGTCCCCAACACCAGCTCCACAGGCCCAACCTCTGAGCGCCCGAACCATAGCTCCAGGGGCCTGAACCCTGGGGGCCACAACATCAGCTCCAGGGGCCCAACCCCTGAGCGCCCGAGAAATAGCTCCAGGGGCCTGTACCCTGTGGGCCCGCACCCCAGTTCCAAGGGCCCAAACCCTGAGCGCCTGAACCATAGCTCCAGGGGCCTAACTCCTGGGGACCCCAACCCCATTTCAGGAGCCCAGCCCATGGGGGCCCCAACAGCAGATCCACGGGCCCAACCCCTGAGTGCCCGAACCATAGCTCCAGGGGCCTAACCCCCGGGGGCCCCAACCCCAGCTCCAGGGGCCCAACACCTGGGGCCCTCGACCCCAGCTCCAGGAGCCCAACCCCTGAGCGCATGAACCATAGCTCCAGGGGCCTAACGCCTGGGGGCCCCAACACCAGCTCCAGGGGCCGAACCCCTGGGGGCCCTAAAACCGTCTCCAGGGGCCCATCCCCTTAGCGCCCGAACCATAGCTCCAGGGGCCCAACCCCTGAGAGCCCGAACCATAGCTCCAGGGGCCTAACCCCTGGGGGTTCCAACACCAGCTAGAGGGGCCCAACCCCTGGGGGCGCCAACACCAGGTCCAGGGGCCCAACCCCAGAGAGCCCGAACCATACCTCCAGGGGCAAAAACCCTCAGCGCCCGAACAATAGCTCCAGGGGCCTAACCCCTGGGGCCCCAGCACCAGCTCCAGAGGCCCAACCCCTGCGGGCCCCAATACCAGCTCCAGGGGCCCAACCCCTGAGCACCCGAACCATAGCTCGACGGGCCTAACTCCTGGGGCCGCAACACCAGCTCCAGGGGCCCAACCCCTGGGGTCCCGAACGCCAGCTCCAGGGGCCCAACCCCTGAGCGCCCGAACCATAGCTCCAGGGGCCTGAACCCTGGGGGCTACAACATCAGCTCTAGGGGCTCAACCCCTGAGCGCCCGAGAAATAGCTCCAGGGGCCTAACCCCTGGGGCCCCAACACCAGCTCCAGGGGCCCAACCCCTGTGGGCCCCAATACCAGCTCCAGGGGCCCAACCCCTGAGCGCCCGAACCATTGCTCTATGGTCCTAACCCCTGGGGGCCCCAACACCAGCTCCAGGGGCCCAACCCTTGAGCGCCCGAACAATACTTCCAGAGTCCTAACCCCTGGGGGCCCCAACACCAGCTCCAGGGGCCCAGCCCCTGAGCCACCGAGCCATAGCTCCAGGGGCCTAACCCCTGGGGGCCCCCACCCCAGCTCCAAGGGCCCAACCTCTGAGCGCCCGAACCATAGGTCCAGAGGCCTAACCCCCGGGGAACCCCAACCCCAGCTCCAGGGGCCCAACCCCTGGGGGGCCCAACACCAGTTCCAGGAGCCCAACCCCTGGGGGCCCCAACACCAGCTCCAGGGCACCAACCCCAGAGCGACCGAACCACAGCTACAGGGGCCGAAACGCTGAGCGCCCGAACCATACTTCCAGGGGCCTTACCCCTGGGAGACCCAACACCAGCTCCAGGGGCCCAACCTCTGGGGACCCCAACACCTGCTCCAGTAGCCCAACTCCTGGGGGATCCAACACCAGCTCCAAGGGCCCAACTCCTGAGTACCCTAACCATAGCTCCAAGGGCCTAACCCCTGGGATCCCGAACCCTATCAGCTTGGGTCCCACCCCTGAGCGCCGGAACCATAGCTCCAGAGGCCTATCCCCTGGGGGCCCCAAGCCCAGCTCCAGGGGCCCAACCCCTGGGTGCCATAACATCAGCTCCAGGGGCCCAACCCCTGAGCGCCCGAACCATACCTCCAGGAGCCTAACTCCTGGGGCCGCAACACCAGCTCCAGGTGCCCAACTCCTGGGGGCCCCTACACCAGCTCCAGGGGCCCAACCCCTAAGCGCCCGAACCATGGCTCCAGGGGCCTATCCCCCGGGGACCCAATCCCAGTTCCAGGGGCCCAACCCCTGGGGCCCTGGATCCCAGCTCCATGGGCCCAACCCCTGAGCGCCCGAACCATAGCTCCAGGGGCCTAAGCCCCGGGGGTCCCAACCCCAGCTCCAAGAGCCCAACCCCTAAGCGCCCGAACCATAGCTCCAGGGGCCTAACACCCGGGGGCCCCAACACCAGCTCCAGGGGCCGAACCCCTGGGGGCCCCAACACCAGCTCCAGAGGCCCACCCCCTGAGAGCCCGAACCATAGCTCCAGGGGCCTAACACATGGGGGCCCCAACACCAGCTCCAGGGGCCCAACCCCTGAGCGCCCAAGCCATAGCTACAGGGGCCGAACCCCTGAGCGCCCGAACCACAGCTCCAGTGGCCTAAACCCTGGGGGCCCCAAAACCAGCTCCAGGGACCCAACCGCTGGGGGTCCCAACACCAGCTCCAGGGGCCCAACCCTTGAGCGCCCGCACCATAGCTCCAGAGGCCTAACCCCTGTGGGCCCCAACACCAGCTCCAGGGGCCCAAGCCCTGAGCACCCGAACCAAAGCTCCAGGTGCCTAACCCCTGGTGGCCCCCACCCCAGCTCCAAGGGCCCAACCGCTGAGCACCCGAACCATAGCTCCAGGGGCCTAACCCCTGGGGGCCCCAACCCCAACTCCAGGGGCCCAACCCCTGGGGGGACCAACACCAACTCCAGTGGTCCAACCCCTGATCGCCCGAACCATAGCTCCAGGGGCTTAACGCCAGGGGGCCCCAACCCCAGCTCCAAGTACCCAACCCCTAAGCGCCCGAGCCATAGCTCCAGGGGCCTAACCCCTGGAGGCCCCAATACCAGCTCCAGGGGCCGAACCCTTGGGGGCCTCAACACGAGCTCCAGGGGTCCAACCCCTGAGCGCCCGAACAATAGCTCCAGGGGCCCAACCCCTGAGCGCCCGAACCATAGCTCCAGGGACCTAACCCCTGGGGCCCCAACACCAGCTCCAGGGGCCCAACCCCTGAGTGCCCGAACAATAGCTCCAGGGGCCTAACCCCTGGAGGTCCCAACACCAGCTCCAGGGGCCGAACCCCTGGGGGCCTCAACACCAGCTCCAGGTGCCCAACCCCTGAGCGCCCGAATCATAGCTCCAGGGGCCCAACCCCTGAGCGACCGAACCATAGCTCCAGGGGCCTAAACCCTGGGGGCCCCAACACCAGCTCCAGGGGCCCAAACCCTGAGCGCACGAACCATAGCTCCAGGGGCCTAACCCCGGGGGGGCCCCAACACCAGCTCCAGGAGCCCAAACCCTGGGGGCCACAATACTAGCTCGAGGAGCGTAACCCCTGGGGGACCCATTACCAGCTCCAGGGGCCCAATCCCTGGGGGCCCCAACACCAGCTCCAGGACCTCAAACCCTGCGGGCCCCAACACCAGCCCCAGGAACCCAACTCCAGAGCGCCCGAAAAATAGCTCCAGGGGCTCAACCCCGGAGCGCCCGAACCATCGCTCTAGGGGCCTCACCTCTGGGGCCCCAACCCCAGCTCCAGAGCCCAACCCCTGAGGGCCCCAACACCAGCTCCAGGGGCCCAACCCCTGAGAGCCCGAACCATAGCTCCAGGGGCTCAACCCCTTAGCTCCCGAACCATAGCTCCAGGGGCCCAACCCGTCAGCGCCCGAACTATAGCTCCAGGGGCCTAACCCCTGGCGCCCCAACACCAGCTCGAGGGGCCCAACCCCTGGGGGCCCGAACACCGGCTCCAGGGGCCCAACCCCTGAGTGTCCTAACCATAGCTCAAGGGGCCTAACAACTGGGGCCCGCAACACCAGCTCCAGGGGCTCAACCCCTCAGCGCCCGAACAATACCTCCAGGGTCCTAACCCCTGGGGACCCCAACACCAGCTCCAGGGGCCCAGTCCCTGAGTGACCGAACCATAGCTCCAGGGGCCTAACCCCTGGGGGCCCCCAATCCAGCTCCAGGGGACAAACCCCTGAGCGCCCGAACCATAGCTCCAGGGGCCTTACCCCTGGGGGTCCCAACACCAGCTCCAGGGGCCCAACCCCTGGGGGCCCCAACACTAGCTCCAGTGGCCCAACTCCTGAGTACCCTAACCATAGCTCCAAGGGCCTAAGCCCTGGGCTCGCCAACCCCAGTACCAAGGGTCCAACCGCTGAGCGCCCGAACCATAGATCAAGGGGCCTAACCCCAGGGGGCCCCAACCCCAGTTTCAAGGTCCCAACCCCTGCGGGCCCCAACACGAGCTCCAAGGGCCCAACCCCTGAGCGCCCGAACTATAGCTCCAGGGTCCTAACTCCTGGGGCTGCAACACCAGCTCCAGGGGCCCAACCCATGGGGCCCGAACACCAGCTCCAGGGGCCCAACCCCTGAGCGCCCGAACCATAGCTCCAGGGGCCTAACCCCTGGGGCGCTCGAACACCAGCTCCAGGGGCCCAACCCCTGAGCGCCCGAACCATAGCTCCAGGAGCCTGACGCCTGGGGGCCCCCACCCCAGCTCCAAGGGCCCAATCCCTGAGCGCCCGATACATAGCTGCAGGGTCCTAACTCCTGGAGTCGCAACACCAGTTCCAGGGGCCCAACCACTGAGCGGCCGAATCATAGGTCCAGGGGCCTAACCACTGGGGGCCCCCACCTCAGCTCGAAGGGCCCAACCCCTGAGCGCCCGAACCATAGCTCCAGGGGCCAAACCCCTGGGAGCCCGAACCCCAGCTCCAGGGGCTCAACCCCTGGGGGCCCAAACACCAGCTCAAGGGGCCAAACCCTGAGCGCCCGAAGAATGCCTCCAGGAGTCTAACCCCTGGGGGCCCTAACACCAGCTCCAGTGGCCCAACCCCTGAGCGCCTGAACCATAGCTCCAGGGACCTAACCCCTGGGGACCCCATCCCCAACTCCAGGGGCCCAACCCCTGGGGGCCCCAACACCAGCTCCAGGAGCCCAACCCCTGGGGGCCCCATCACCAGCTCCAGGGGCCCAACCCCTGAGCGCTCGAACCATAGCTCCAGGGGCCTAACCCCTGGGGGTACCAACACCAGCTCCAGGGGACCAACCCCTGAGCGCCCGAAGAATACCTCCAGGGGCCTAACCCCTGGGGTCCCCAACACCAGCTCCAGGGGCCCAACCCCTGGGGGACCCAACACCAGCTCCAGGGGCGCAACCCCTGAACGTCCGAACAATAGCTCCAGGGGCCCAATCCCTGAGCGCCGGAACCATAGCTCCAGAGGCATAACCGCTGGGGCAACAACACCAGCTCCAGGGGCCCAACCCCTGGGCTCCCCAACACCAGCTTAAGGGGACTAACCCCTCAGCGCCCGAACAATACCTCCAGGGTCCTAACCCCTGGGGGGACCAACTCCAGCTCTAGGGGCACAAACCCTGAGTGCCCTAACCATAGCTCCAGGGGCCTAACCCCTGGGGCCCCAACACCAGCTACAGGAACCGAACCCCTGAGCGCCCGAACCATAGCTCCAGGGGCCTAACCCCTGGGGGCCCCAACAAAAACTCCAGGGGTCCAACCCCTGAGCGCCCGAGCATTACCTCCAGAGGCCTAACCCCTTGGGGCCCTAACACCAGTTCCAGGGGCCCAACTCCTGAGAGCCCGAACCATAGCTCCAGGGGCGAAACCCCTGGGGGCCCCATCCCCAGCTCCAGAGGCCCAACCCCTGGCGGCCCCAACACCAGCTCCTGGGGCCAGACCCCTGAGCACCCGAACCATAGCTCCAGGGGCCTAAACCCCAGGGGCCGCATTCAAAGCTCCAGGGGCCCAACACCTGGGGGTCCCAACACCAGCTCCAGGAGCCCAACCCCTGGGGGCCCCAACACCAGCTCCAGGGGTCCAACCCCAGAGCGCCCGAACCATAGCTCCAGGGGCCTACCCCCTTGGGCCCCAACACCAGCTCCAGGGGCCCAACCCCTGGGGGCCCAAACACCAGCTCCATGGGAACAACCCCTGAGCGCTCGAACCATAGCTCTAGGGGCCTAACCCCTGGAGGCCCCAACACAAGCCCCAGTGGCCCAACCCCTGAGCGCCCGAACAATACCTCCAGCATCCTAACCCCTGGGGGACCCAACACCAGCTCAAGGGGCCCAACCCTTGAGCGCCCGAACCATAGCTCCAGGGGCGTAACCCCTGGGGGCCCCCACCACAGCTCCAAGGGCCCAACCACTGGGGGCCCCAACACCAGCTCCAGGGGCCCAACCCCTGAGCGCTCGAACCATAGCTCTAGGGGCCTAATCCCTGGGGGCCCCAACACCAGCTACAGGGACCCAACCCCTGAGCGCCCGAACAATACCTCCAGGGGCCTAACCCCTGGGTGCCCCAACACCAGCTCCAGGGGCCCAACCCATGAGCGCCCGAACCATAGCTCCAGGGGCCTAACCCCTGGGGGTCCCAACTCCAGTTCCAAGGGCCCAACCCCTGAGCGCCCGAACCATAGCTCCAGGGGCCTAACCCCCGGGGGTCCTAACCCCAGCTCCAGGGGCTGAACCGCTGGGGAACTCGAAACCAGCTCCAGAGGCCAAACCCCTGAGCGGCCGAATCATAGCTCCAGGGGCCTAACCCCTGGAGGCCCCAACACCAGCTCCAGGGGTCCAACCAATGAGCGCCAGAACAATACTTCCAGGGGCCTAACCCCTGGGGGCCCCAACACGAGCTCCAGGGGCCCAACCCCTGAGCGCCAGAACCATAGCTCCAGGGGCCTAACCCCCGGGATCCCCAACTCCAGCTCCAGGGGCCGAACCTCGGGGGAACGAACACGAGCTCCAGGGGCCCAACCCCTGAGCGCCTGAACCATAGCTCCAGGAGCCCAACCCCAAAGAGACCGAACCATAGCTCCAGGGGTCTAACACCTGGGGGTCCCAACACCAGCTCCAGGGGCCAAAGCCCTGGGGGCTCCAACACCAGCTCCAGGGGCCCAACCCGTGAGAGCCCGAACCATAGATCCAGGGGCCCAACCCTTCAGCGCCTGAACAGTAGCTCCAGGGGCCTAAACCCTGGGGAACCAATACCAGCTCCAGGGGCCCAACCCCAAGGGGCCCCAACACGAGCTGCAGGGTCCAACCCCTGAGCTCCCGAACCATAGCACCAGGGGTCTAACCCCTGGGGGCCCCAACACGAGCTCCAGGGACCCAACCCCTGAGCGACCGAGGCATAGCTCCAGGGGCCTAACCCCTGTGGGCCCCCACCCCAATTCCAAGGGCCCAGCCCCTGAGCGCCCGAACCATAGGTCCAGGGGCCTAACCCCCGGGGGCCCCAACCCAAGCTCCAGAGGCCCAACCCCTGGGGGCTCCAACACCAGCTCCAGGGGCCCATACCCTAGGGGCCCCAACACCAGCTCCAGGGGTCCAACCCCTGAGCGCCCGAACCATAGCTCCAGGGGCCTAACCCCTGGGGGCCCCAACTCCAGCTCCAGGGGCCCAACCCCTGGGGCCCTCGACCCCAGCTCCAGGGGCCCAACCCCTGAGCACCCGAACCATAGCTCCAGAGACCAAACCCCTGAGCGGCCGAATCATAGCTCCAGGGGCCTAACCCCTGGAAGCCCCAACACCAGCTCCAGGGTTCCAACCAATGAGCGCCAGAACCATAGCTCCAGGGGCCCAACCTCTGAGCGCCCGAACCATAGCTCCATGGGCCTAACCCCTGGGGCCCCAACACCAGCTCCAGGGGCCCAACCCCTGAGCGCCCGAACCATACCTCCAGGGGCCTAACCCCTGAGGTACCCAACCCCAGCTTCAGGGGCCCAACCCCTGGGGGCCCCAACACCAGTTCCAGGGGCCCACCCCTGAGCGCCGGAACCATAGCTCCAGGGGCCTAACCCCCGGGGGCCGCAGCTCCATCTCCAAGGGCCCAACCCCTAAGCGCCCGAACCATAGCTCAACGGGTCTAACCCCTGGGGGCCGCAACACCAGCTCCAGGGGCCCAACATCTGAGCGCCCGAACCATAGCTCCAGTGGCCTAACCCATTGGGGCCCCCACCCCAGCTCCAGGAGCCCAAACCCTGGGGGCCTCAACACGAGCTCCAGGGGTCCAACCCCTGAGCGCCCGAACAATAGCTCCAGGGGCCCAACCCCTGAGCGCCCGAACCATAGCTCCAGGGACCTAACCCCTGGGGCCCCAACACCAGCTCCAGGGGCCCAACCCCTGAGTGCCCGAACAATAGCTCCAGGGGCCTAACCCCTGGAGGTCCCAACACCAGCTCCAGGGGCCGAACCCCTGGGGGCCTCAACACCAGCTCCAGGTGCCCAACCCCTGAGCGCCCGAACCATAGCTCCAGGGGCCCAACCCCTGAGCGCCCGAACCATAGCTCCAGGGGCCTAAACCCTGGGGGCCCCAACACCAGCTCCAGGGGCCCAAACCCTGAGCGCACGAACCATAGCTCCAGGGGCCTAACCCCGGGGGGGCCCCAACACCAGCTCCAGGAGCCCAAACCCTGGGGGCCACAATACTAGCTCGAGGAGCGTAACCCCTGGGGGACCCATTACCAGCTCCAGGGGCCCAATCCCTGGGGGCCCCAACACCAGCTCCAGGACCTCAAACCCTGCGGGCCCCAACACCAGCCCCAGGAACCCAACTCCAGAGCGCCCGAAAAATAGCTCCAGGGGCTCAACCCCGGAGCGCCCGAACCATCGCTCTAGGGGCCTCACCTCTGGGGCCCCAACCCCAGCTCCAGAGCCCAACCCCTGAGGGCCCCAACACCAGCTCCAGGGGCCCAACCCCTGAGAGCCCGAACCATAGCTCCAGGGGCTCAACCCCTTAGCTCCCGAACCATAGCTCCAGGGGCCCAACCCGTCAGCGCCCGAACTATAGCTCCAGGGGCCTAACCCCTGGCGCCCCAACACCAGCTCGAGGGGCCCAACCCTGGGGGCCCCAACACCGGCTCCAGGGGCCCAACCCCTGAGTGTCCTAACCATAGCTCAAGGGGCCTAACAACTGGGGCCCGCAACACCAGCTCCAGGGGCTCAACCCCTCAGCGCCCGAACAATACCTCCAGGGTCCTAACCCCTGGGGACCCCAACACCAGCTCCAGGGGCCCAGTCCCTGAGTGACCGAACCATAGCTCCAGGGGCCTAACCCCTGGGGGCCCCCAATCCAGCTCCAGGGGACAAACCCCTGAGCGCCCGAACCATAGCTCCAGGGGCCTTACCCCTGGGGGTCCCAACACCAGCTCCAGGGGCCCAACCCCTGGGGGCCCCAACACTAGCTCCAGTGGCCCAGCTCCTGAGCACCCTAACCATAGCTCCAAGGGCCTAAGCCCTGGGCTCCCCAACCCCAGTACCAAGGGTCCAACCGCTGAGCGCCCGAACCATAGATCAAGGGGCCTAACCCCAGGGGGCCCCAACCCCAGTTTCAAGGTCCCAACCCCTGCGGGCCCCAACACAAGCTCCAAGGGCCCAACCCCTGAGCGCCCGAACTATAGCTCCAGGGTCCTAACTCCTGGGGCTGCAACACCAGCTCCAGGGGCCCAACCCATGGGGCCCGAACACCAGCTCCAGGGGCCCAACCCCTGAGCGCCCGAACCATAGCTCCAGGGGCCTAACCCCTGGGGCGCTCGAACACCAGCTCCAGGGGCCCAACCCCTGAGCGCCCGAACCATAGCTCCAGGAGCCTGACGCCTGGGGGCCCCCACCCCAGCTCCAAGGGCCCAATCCCTGAGCGCCCGATACATAGCTGCAGGGTCCTAACTCCTGGAGCCGCAACACCAGTTCCAGGGGCCCAACCACTGAGCGGCCGAATCATAGGTCCAGGGGCCTAACCACTGGGGGCCCCCACCTCATCTCGAAGGGCCCAACCCCTGAGCGCCCGAACCATAGCTCCAGGGGCCAAACCCCTGGGAGCCCCAACCCCAGCTCCAGGGGCTCAACCCCTGGGGGCCCAAACACCAGCTCAAGGGGCCAAACCCTGAGCGCCCGAAGAATGCCTCCAGGAATCTAACCCCTGGGGGCCCTAACACCAGCTCCAGTGGCCCAACCCCTGAGCGCCTGAACCATAGCTCCAGGGACCTAACCCCTGGGGACCCCATCCCCAACTCCAGGGGCCCAACCCCTGGGGGCCCCAACACCAGCTCCAGGAGCCCAACCCCTGGGGGCCCCATCACCAGCTCCAGGGGCCCAACCCCTGAGCGCTCGAACCATAGCTCCAGGGGCCTAACCCCTGGGGGTACCAAC
Source organism: Gopherus flavomarginatus (assembly GCF_025201925.1). Lineage (NCBI taxonomy): Eukaryota > Metazoa > Chordata > Testudines > Testudinidae > Gopherus > Gopherus flavomarginatus. Next base: position 3,516 of record NW_026114693.1, on the reverse strand, counting down.
ACCAGCTCCAGGGGACCAACCCCTGAGCGCCCGAAGAATACCTCCAGGGGCCTAACCCCTGGGGTCCCCAACACCAGCTCCAGGGGCCCAACCCCTGGGGGACCCAACACCAGCTCCAGGGGCGCAACCCCTGAACGTCCGAACAATAGCTCCAGGGGCCCAATCCCTGAGCGCCGGAACCATAGCTCCAGAGGCATAACCGCTGGGGCAACAACACCAGCTCCAGAGGCCCAACCCCTGGGCTCCCCAACACCAGCTTAAGGGGACTAACCCCTCAGCGCCCGAACAATACCTCCAGGGTCCTAACCCCTGGGGGGACCAACTCCAGCTCTAGGGGCACAACCCCTGAGCGCCCTAACCATAGCTCCAGGGGTCTAACCCCTGGGGCCCCAACACCAGCTACAGGAACCCAACCCCTGAGCGCCCGAACCATAGCTCCAGGGGCCTAACCCCTGGGGGCCCCAACAAAAACTCCAGGGGTCCAACCCCTGAGCGCCCGAGCATTACCTCCAGAGGCCTAACCCCTTGGGGCCCTAACACCAGTTCCAGGGGCCCAACTCCTGAGAGCCCGAACCATAGCTCCAGGGGCGTAACCCCTGGGGGCCCCATCCCCAGCTCCAGAGGCCCAACCCCTGGCGGCCCCAACACCAGCTCCTGGGGCCAGACCCCTGAGCACCCGAACCATAGCTCCAGGGGCCTAAAGCCCAGGGGCCGCATTCAAAGCTCCAGGGGCCCAACACCTGGGGGTCCCAACACCAGCTCCAGGAGCCCAACCCCTGGGGGCCCCAACACCACCTCCAGGGGTCCAACCCCAGAGCGCCCGAACCATAGCTCCAGGGGCCTACCCCCTTGGGCCCCAACACCAGCTCCAGGGGCCCAACCCCTGGGGGCCCAAACACCAGCTCCATGGGAACAACCCCTGAGCGCTCGAACCATAGCTCTAGGGGCCTAACCCCTGGAGGCCCCAACACAAGCCCCAGTGGCCCAATCCCTGAGCGCCCGAACAATACCTCCAGCATCCTAACCCCTGGGGGACCCAACACCAGCTCAAGGGGCCCAACCCTTGAGCGCCCGAACCATAGCTCCAGGGGCGTAACCCCTGGGGGCCCCCACCACAGCTCCAAGGGCCCAACCACTGGGGGCCCCAACACCAGCTCCAGGGGCCCAACCCCTGAGCGCTCGAACCATAGCTCTAGGGGCCTAATCCCTGGGGGCTGCAACACCAGCTACAGGGACCCAACCCCTGAGCGCCCGAACAATACCTCCAGGGGCCTAACCCCTGGGTGCCCCAACACCAGCTCCAGGGGCCCAACCGATGAGCGCCCGAACCATAGCTCCAGGGGCCTAACCCCTGGGGGTCCCAACTCCAGTTCCAAGGGCCCAACCCCTGAGCGCCCGAACAATACCTCCAGGGGCCTAACCCCTGGGGGCCCCAACCGCAGCTCCAGAGGCCAAACACCTAGGGGGCCCGAACCCCAACTCCAGGGGCCCAAACCCTGAGGGCCCAAACACCAGCGAAAGGGGCCCAACCCGTGAGAGTCCGAACAATAGCTCCAGGGGCCTAACCTCTGGGGCCCCAACACCAGCTCTAGGGTAACAACCCCTGGGGGCCCCAACAGCAGCTCCAGGGACCCAACTGCTGAGCACCCGAACCATAGCTCCAGAGGCCTAACCCCTGGGGGCCCCAACACCAGCTCCAGGGGCCCAACCCCTGAGCGCCCGAACCATAGCTCCAGGGGCCGAACCCCTGGGCGCACGAACCATAGCTCCAGTGGCCTAACCCCTGGGGGCCCCAACACCACCTCCAGGGGCCCAACCCCTGGGGGCCCCAACACCAGCTCCAGGGGCCCAACCCCTGAGCACACGAACCATAGCTCCAGGGGCCTAAACCCTGGGGGACCCAACCCCAGCTCCAAGGGTCCAACCCCTGAGTGCCCGAACCATAGGTCCAGGGGCCTAACCCCCGGGGGCCCCAAACCCAGCTCCATTAGCCCAATCCCTGGGGCCCTCGACCCGAGCTCCAAGGGCCCAACCCCTGAGCGGCCGAACAATAACTCCAGGGGCCTAACCCCTGAGCGTCCGAACCATAGCTCCAGGGGCCTAACCCCTGCGGGCCCCCACCCCAGCTCCAAGGGTCTAACCCCTGAGCGCCCGAACCATAGCTCCAGGGGCTTCACCCTTGGGCGCCCCAACCCCAGCTCCAGGGGCCCGACCCCTGGGGGCCCCAACACCAGCTCCAGGGGCGCAACTCCTGGGAACCTAAACCTCAGCTCCACGGGCGCAACTCCTGGGAACCTAAACCCCAGGTCCACGGGCGCAACGCTTTAGCGCCCGAACCATAGCTCCAGGGACCTAACCCCTGGGGCCCCAACACCAGCTCCAGGGGTCCAACCCCTGAGCGACTGAACAATACCTCCAGGGGCCTAACCCCTGGTGGCCCCCACCCGAGCTCCAAGGACCCAACCCCTGAGCGCCCGAACCACAGCTCCACGGGCCTAACCCCTGGGGGCCCCAACCTCAGCTACACGGGCCCAAGCCCTGGGTGCCCAAACACCAGCTCCAGGGGCCAAACCCTTGCGGGCCCCAACACCAGCTCCAGGAGCCCAACCCCTGCGGGCCCCAACACCAGCTCCAGGGGCCCAACTGCAGAGCGACCGATCCATAGATCCAGGGGCCCAACCCGTGAGCACCCGAACCATAGCTTCAGGGGCCTCACCCCTGGGGGCCCCAACACCAGCTCCAGGGGCCAAACCCCCGGGGGCCACAACCCCAGCTCCAGGGGCCCAACCCCTGGGGCCCTCGACCCCAGCTCCAGGGGCCGAACCCCTGAGCGCCCGAACCATAGCTACATGGGCCGAAACACCCCTGGGCCCAAACCCCAGCTTCAAGGGCCCAACCCCTGAGAGCCCGAACCAAAGCTCCAGGGGCCTAACCCCCGTGGGCCCCAACCCCAGCTACAGGGGCCCAACCCTTGGGGGCCCCACCACCACATCCAGGTGCCCAACCCCTGGGGGACCCAACACCAGATCCATGGGCCCAACCCCTGATCGCCCGAACCATAGCTCCAGGGGCCTAACCCCCGGGGGCCCCAACCCCAGCTCTATTAGCCCAACCCCTGGGGCCCTCGACCCCAGCTCCAAGGGCCCAACCCCTGAGCTCCCCACCCATAGCTCCACGGGCCTAACTTCTGGGGGCCCCAACCCCAGCTTCAGGGGCCCAACCCCTGGCGGCCCCAACACCAGCTTCAGCGGCCCAACCCCTGAGCGCCCGAACCATAGCTCCAGGGGCCTAACCCCTGGGGGCTCCCAACCCAGCTCTAAGGGCCCAACACCTGAGCGCCCGAACCATAGCTCCAGGGGCCTAACCACTGGGGGCCCCAACCCCAGCTCCAGGGGCCCAACCCCTTGGGGCCCCAACCCCAGCTCCAGGGGCCCAACCCCTGAATGCCCGAACAATAGCTCCAGGGGCCTAACCTCCGGGGGCCCCAACACCAGCTCCAGGGGTCCAACTCATGGG
>NW_026114692.1:101211-222483 GCF_025201925.1 Gopherus flavomarginatus | reverse complement strand
CCCTGGGGGCCCCAACCCCAGCTCCAGGGGCGTAACCCGCGGGGCCCCAACCCCAGCTCCAGGGGCGCAAACCCTGGGGCCCTCGACCACAGCTCCAGGGGCCCAACCCCTGAGAATCCGAACCATAGCTCCAGGGGCCTAACCCCTGGGGCCCCTCACCAGCTCCAGGGGCCCAATCCCAGCTCCAGGGGCGTAACCCCCGGGGCCCCAACCCCAGCTCCAGGGGCCCAACCCCTGGGGCCGTCGACCCCACTCCAGGGGCCCAACCCCTTAGTGCCCGAACCATAGCTCCAGGGGCCTAACCCCTGAGGCCCCTCACCAGCTCCAGGGACCCAACCCCTTGGGGCCCCAAGACCAGCTCCAGGGGCCCAACCCATGAGCGCCCGAACCATAGCTCTAGGGGCCTAACTCCTGGGGCCCAAACCCCACCTCCAGGGGCCCAACCCCTGGGGGTCCCAACACCAGCTCCAAGGGCCCAACCCCTAAGCGCCCGAACCATAGCTCCAGGGGCCTAACCACTGGGGGCAACAACCACAGCTCCAGGGGCCCAACCCCTGCGAGCCCCAACACAATCTCCAGGAACTCAAAACCTGGGGGCCCCAACTCCAGCTCCAGGAGCCCAACCGCACAGCCCCCAAACCATAGCTCCAGGGGCCTAAACCCTGGGGGCCCCAACCACAGCTCCAGGGGCCCAACCCCTGTGAGCCCCAACACAATCTCCAGGAACTCAAAACCTGGGGGCCCCAACACCAGCTCCAGGGGCCCCACCCCTGGGGCCCTCGACCCTAGCTCCAGGGAACCAACCCCTCAGAGCCCGAACAATAGCTCCAGGGGTCCAACCCCTGAGTGCCTGAACCATAGCTCCACGGGCCTAAAATCTGGGTCCCCAACACCAGCTCCAGGGGCCCAACCCCAGAGCGCCCGAAACATAGCTCCAGGGGCCCAATCCCTGGGGGCCCCAACACCAGCTCCAGGGGCCCAACCCCTGGGGCCCTCCACCCCAGCTCCAGGGGCCCAACCCCTGAGCGCCCGAACCATAGCTCCAGGGGCCCAAACCCTGAGCGCCTGAACCATAGCTCCAGGGGCCTAACCCCTGGGTCTCCAACACCAGCTCCAGGGGCCCAACCCCTTGGGGCCCCAACACCAGCTCCAGGGGCCCAACCCCTGGAGGCCCCAACCCCAGCTCCAGGGTCCCAACCACTGGAGGCCCCAAAACCAGCTCCAGGGGCCCAATCCCTCAGCCCCCGAACCATAGCTCCAGGGGCCTAACCCCCGAGGGCCCCAACCACAGTTCCAGGGGCCCAACCCCTGGGGGCCCCAACACCAGCTCCAGGAGCCCAACCCCTGGGGGTCCCAACACAAGTTCCAGGGGCCCAACCCCGGAGCGCCCTAACCATAGGTCCAGGGGCCCAACCCCTGGTAGCCGCAACACAAACTCCAGCGGCCCAACCCCTGAGCGCCCGAGCCTTAGCTCAAGGGGCCTAACTCCTCGGGCCCCAACACCAGCTCCAGGGGCCCAACTCCTGGGATCCCCAACACCAGCTTCAGGGGCCCAACCCCTGGGAGTCCCAACACCAACTCCAAGGGCCCAACCCCTGAGCGCCCGAACAATACCTCCAGGGGCCTCACCCCTGGAGGCCCCAACACCAGCTCCAGCAGTCCAACCCCTGGGAGCCTCAACACCAGCTCCAGGGGCCCAACCCCAGAGTGCCCAAACCATAGCTCTAGGGGCCTATTCCCTGGGGGCCCGCACGCCAGCTCCAAGGGCCCAACCCCTGAGCGCCCGAACCATAGCGCCAGGGGCTTAACCCCTGGGGCCCCAACACCAGCTCCAGGGGCCCAACCCCTGGGAGTCCCAACACCAGCTACAGGGGCCCAACCCCAGAGCTCCCGAACCATGGCTCCATGCGGGGAAATGCTCTGTGCACTACCCTATGTGGCCACACGGTGTCACTCTTGCTCCATGCAGGAAATGCTCTGGGCATTACTGTGATGGAGACGGGACTGTCTGTGTGGGGGATGGGAGAGCAAGGGGTGACATTAGGTCAGGGGCCCCAACACCAGCTCCAGCGGCCCAACCCCTGAGCGCCCGAACCATAGCTCCAGGGGCCTAACCCCTGGGGGCCCCAACACCAGCTCCAAGGGCCCAACCCCTGATCGCCCGAACCATAGCGTCAGGGGCCTAACCCCCGGGGGCCCCAACCCTAGCTCCAGGGGCCCAACCCCTGGGGGCACCACCACCAGCTCCAGGGGCCCAAACGCTGAGCGCCCGAACCATAGCTCCAGGGGTCTAACCCCTGGGGCCCCAACACTACCTGCACGGGCACAGCCCCTGGGGCCGCTACACCAACTCCAGGGACCCAACCCCAGAGCGCCCGAACCACAGCTCCATGGACCTAACCCCTGGTGGCCCCAACCACAGCTCCAGGGGCCCAACCCCTGGGGGCCCCAACACCAGCTCCAAGAGCCCAATCCCTGGGAGCCCCAACACCAGCTGCAGGGGCCCAACCCCAGAGCGCCTGAACCATAGTTCCAGGGGCCCAACCCCTGGGGGCCCCAACACCAGCTCCAGGGGCCAAACCCCTGAGAGCCCGAACCATATCTACAGGGGCCTAACCCCTGGGGGCCCCAACCCTAGCTCCAGGGGCGTAACCCACGGGGCCCCAACCCCAGCTCCAGGGGCCCAATCCCTGGGGCCCTCGACCCCAGTTCCAGGGGCCCAAGCCCTGATCGCCCGAACCATCGCTGCAGAGGCCTAACCCCCGAGGGCCCCAACCCCAGCTCCAGGGGCCCAACCCCTGAGAGCCCAAACCATAGCTCCAGAGGCCTAACCCCTGGGGGCCCCAACACCAGCTCCAGGGGCCCAACCCCTGTGGGCCCCAACACCAGCTCCAGGGGCCCAACCCCTGCGGGCACCACCAGCTCCAGGGACCCAACCCCTGGGGGCCTCAACACTAGCACCAGGGGCCCAACCCCAGAGCGCCCGAAACATAGCTCCAGGGGCCCAATCCCTGGGGGCCCCAACACTAGCTCCAGGGGCCCAACCCCTGGGTCCCTCCACCCCAGCTCCAGGTGCCCAACCGCTGAGCGCCAGAACTATAGCTCCAGGGGCCCAACTCCTGGGCGCCCGAACCATAGCTCCAAGGTCCTAACCCCTGGGTCTCCAACACCAGCTCCACGGGCAAAACCCCTTGGGGACCCAACACGAGCTGCAGGGGCCCAAACCCTGAGCGCCCGAACCATAGCTCCAGGGGTCTAACCCCTGGGGCCCCAACACTAGCTGCAGGGGCCCAGCCCCTGGGGCCACAACACCAACTCCAGGGACTCAACCCCTGAGCGCCCGAACCATAGCTCCATGGACCTAACCCCTGGTGGCCCCAACCCCAGCTGCAGGGGCCCAACCCCTGGGGGCCCCAACACCAGCTCCAAGAGCCCAATCCCTGGGAGCCCCAACACCAGCTCCAGGGGCCCAGCCCCAGAGCGCCTGAACCATAGTTCCAGGGGCCCATCCCCTGGGGGCCCCAACACCAGTTCCAGGGGCCAAACCCCTGGGGGCCCCAACACCTGCTCCAGGAGCCCAACCCCTGGGGGCCCCAAAACCAGCTCCAGGGGCCCAATCCCTGAGCGCCAGAACCATAGCTCCAGGGGCCTAATCCCTGAGGGCCCCAACACCAGCTCCAGGGGCCCAACCCCTGGGAGCCCCAACACCAGCTCCAGGGGCCCAACCCCAGAGTGCCTGAACCATAGTTCCAGGGTCCCAACCCCTGGGGGCCCCAACACCAGCTCCAGGGGCCAAACCCCTGAGGTCCCGAACCATAGCTCCAGGGGCCTAACCCCTGGGGGCCCCAACCCCAGCTCCAGGGGCGTAACCCACGGGGCCCCAACCCCAGCTCCAGGGGCCCAACCCCTGGGGCCCTCGAACCCAGTTCCAGGGGCCCAACCCCTGAGCGCCCGAACCATAGCTGCAGAGGCCTAACCCCCGAGGGCCCCAACCCCAGCTCCAGGGGCCCAACCCCTGTGGGCCAAAACACCAGCTTCAGGGGCCCAACCCCTATGGGCCCCAACACAAGTTCCAGGGGCCGAAACCCGGAGCGCCCTAACCATAGCTCCAGGGGCCCAACCCCTGGGGGCCCCAACACCAGCTCCAGGGGCCCAACCCCTGAGCGCCCAAACCATAGCTCCAGGGGCCTAACCCCAGGGGGCCCCAACCCCAGCTCCAGGGTCCGAACCCCTGTGGGCCCCAACACCAGCTCCAGGGGCCCAACCCCTGAGCGCCCGAACCATAGCTCCAGAGGCCTAACCCCTGGGGGCCCCAACACTAGCTCCAGGGGCCCAACCCCAGAGCGCCCGAAACATAGCTCCAGGGGCCCAATCCCTGGGGGCCCCAACACTAGCTCCAGGGGCTCAACCCATGGGGCCCTCCACCCCAGCTCCAGGGGCCCAACCGCTGAGCGCCCGAACTATAGATCCAGGGGCCCAACCCCTGTGCGCCCGAACCATAGCTCCAGGGGCCTAACCCCTGGGTCCCCAACACCAGCTCCAGGGGCAAAACCCCTTGGGGACCCAACACAAGCTCCAGGGGCCCAGCCCCTGGGGGCCCCAAAACCAGCTCCAGGGGCTCAATCCCTGAGCGCCCGAACCATAGCTCCAGGGGCCTAACCCCCGGGGGCCCGAACCCCAGCTCCAGGGACCCAACCCCTGGGGGTCCAAACACCAGCTACAAGGGCCCAACCCCTGAGCGCCCGAACCATAGCTCCATGCGGGGAAATGCTCTGTGCACTACCCTATGTGCCACACGGTGTCACTCTTGCTCCATGCAGGAAATGCTCTGGGCATTACCCTGCATGGCCACACAGTGTTACTGTTCCTCCATGCGTGAAATGTCTGGACATTACTGTGATGGAGTCGGGACTGTCTGTGTGGGGGATGGGAGAGGAAGGGGTGACATTAGGTCAGGGGCCCCAACACCAGCTCCAGCGGCCGAACCCCTAAGCGCCCGAACCATAGCTCCAGGGGCCTAACCCCTGGGGGCCCCAACACTGGCTCCAGGGGCCCAACCCCTGAGCGCCCGAACCATAGTTCCAGGGGCCCAACCCCTGAGCGCCCGAACCATTCCTCCAGGGGTCTAACCCCTGGGGCCCCAACACTAGCTGCAGGGGCCCAGCCCCTGGGGCCCTAACACCAGCTCCAGCGGCCCAACCCCTGAGAGCGCGAAGCATAGCTCCAGGGGCCTAAATCCTGTGGGCCCCAACCCCAGCTCCAGGGGCCCAACACCTAGGGGCCCCACCACCAGCTCCAGGGGCCCAAACCCTGAGCGCCCGAACCATAGCTCCAGGGGTCTAACCCCTGGGGCCCCAACACTAGCTGCAGGGGCCCTGCCCCTGGGGCCCCAACACCAACTCCAGGGACCCAACCCCTGAGCGCCCGAACCATAGCTCCATGGACCTAACCCCTGGTGGCCCCAACCCCAGCTCCAGGGGCCCAACCCCTGGGGACCCCAACACCAGCTCCAAGAGCCCAATCCCTGGGACCCCCAACACCAGCTCCAGGGGCCCAACCCCAGAGCGCCTGAACCATAGTTCCAGGGGCCCAACCCCTGGGGGCCCCAACACCAGCTCCAGGGGCCAAACCCCTGAGAGCCCGAAAAATAGCTCCAGGGGTCTAACCCCTGGGGGCCCCAACCCCAGCTCCAGGGGCGTAACCCACGGGGCCCCAACCCCAGCTCCAGGGGCCCAACCCCTGGGGCCCTCGACCCCAGTTCCAGGGGCCCAACCCCTGAGCGCCCGAACCATAGCTGCAGAGGCCTAACCCCCGAGGGCCCCAACCCCAGCTCCAGGGGCCCAACCCATGGGGGCCCCAACACCAGCTCTAGGGGCTCAATCCTTGAGCGCCCGAACCATAGCTCCAGGGGCCGAACCCGCGGGGGCCTGAACCCCAGCTCCAGGGGCCCAACCCCTGGGGGTCCAAACACCAGCTACAGGGGCCCAACCCCTGAGCGCCCGAACCATAGCTCCAGGGGCCTAACTCCCGGGGGCCCCAACCACAGCTCCAAGGGCCCAACCCCTGGGGGCCCCAACACCTGGTCCAGGAGCCCAACCCCTGGGGGCCCCAAAACCAGCTCCAGGGGCCCAATCCCTGAGCGCCAGAAACATAGCTCAAGGGGCCTAATCCCTGAGGGCCCCAACACCAGCTCCAGGGGCCCAACCCCTGAGCGAACGAACCATAGCTCCAGGGGCCTAACCCCCGGGGGCCCCAACCCCAGCTCCAGGGGCCCAACCCCTGGATGCCCCAACACCAGCTCCAGGGGTCCAACCCCTGAACGCCCGAACCATAGCTCCAGGGGTCTAACCCCCGGGGGCCCCAACCCCAGCTACACGGGCCCAACCCCTGGGGACCCCAACACCGGCTCCAGGGGCCCAACCCCTGAGCGCCCGAACCATAGTTCCAGGGGCCCAAACCCTGAGCGCCCGAACCATAGCTCCAGGGGTCTAACCCGTGGGGCCCCAACACTAGCTGCAGGGGCCCAACCCCTGGGGCCCCAACACCAGCTCCAGGGGCCCAACCCCTGAGAGCGCGAAGCATAGCTCCAGGGGCCTAAATCCTGTGGGCCCCAACCCCAGCTCCAGGGGCCCAACCCCTGGGGGCCCCACCACCAGCTCCAGGGGCCCAAACCCTGAGCGCCCGAACCATAGCTCCAGGGGTCTAACCCCTGGGGCCCCAACACTAGCTGCAGGGGCCCAGCCCCTGGGGGCCCCAACACCAGCTCCAAGAGCCCAATCCCTAGGAGCCCCAACACCAGCTCCAGGGGCCCAACCCCAGAGCGCCTGAACCATAGTTCCAGGGGCCCAACCCCTGCGGGCCCCAACACCAGCTCCAGGGGCCAAACCCCTTAGAGCCCGAAAAATAGCTCCAGGGGTCTAACCCCTGGGGGCCCCATCCCCAGCTCCAGGGGCATAACCCACGGGGCCCCAACCCCAGCTCCAGGGGCCCAACCCCTGGGGCCCTCGACCCCAGTTCCAGGGGCCCAACCCCTGAGCGCCCGAACCATAGCTGCAGAGGCCTAACCCCCGAGGGCCCCAACCCCAGCTCCAGGGTCCCAACCCATGGGGGCCCCAACACCAGCTCCAGGGGCTCAATCCTTGAGCGCCCGAACCATAGCTCCAGGGGCCGAACCCGCGGGGGCTCGAACCCCAGCTCCAGGGGCCCAACCCCTGGGGGTCCAAACATCAGCTACCGGGGCCCAACCCCTGAGCGCCCGAACCATAGCTCCAGGGGCCTAACCCCCGGGGGCCCCAACCACATCTCCAAGGGCCCAACCCCTGGGGGCCCCAACACCTGGTCCAGGAGCCCAACCCCTGAGGGCCCCAAAACCAGCTCCAGGGGCCCAATCCCTGAGCGCCAGAAACATAGCTCAAGGGGCCTAATCCCTGAGGGCCCCAACACCAGCTCCAGGGGCCCAACCCCTGAGCGAACGTACCATAGCTCCAGGGGCCTAACCCCCGGGGGCCCCAACCCCAGCTCCAGGGGCCCAACCCCTGAATGCTCCAACACCAGCTCCAGGGGTCCAACCCCTGAGCGCCCGAACCATAGCTCCAGGGGTCTAACCCCCGGGGGCCCCAACCCCAGCTACAGGGGCCCAACCCCTGGGGACCCCAACACCAGCTCCAAGAGCCCAACCCCTGGGATCCCCAACACCAGCTCCAGGGGCCCAACCCCAGAGAGCCCGAACCATAGTTCCAGGGGCCCAACCCCTGGGGGCCCCAACACCAGCTCCAGGGGCCAAACCCCTGAGCGCCCGAACCATAGTTCCAGGGGCCTAACCCCTGGGGGCCCCAACCCCAGATCCAGGGGCGTAACCCCCGGGGCCCCAACCCCAGCTCCAGGGGCCCAACCCCTGGGGCCCTCGACCCCAGCTCCAGGGGCCCAACCCCTGAGCGTCCGAACCATAGCTCCAGGGGCCTAACCCCTGGGGCCCCTCACCAGCTCCAGGAGCCCAACCCGTTGGGGCCCCAACACCTGCTCCAGGGGCCCAACCCATGAGCGAACGAACCATAGCTCTAGGGGCCTAACTCCTGGGGGCCCAAACCCCACCTCCAGGGGCCCAACCCCTGGGGGCCCCAACACCAGCTCCAGGGGCCCAACCCCTGAGAGCCCGAACCATAGCTCCAGGGGCCTAACCCCTGGGGGCCCCAACCACAGCTGAAGGGGCCCAACCCCTGCGAGCCCCAACACAATCTCCAGGAACTCAAAACCTGGGGGCCCCAACACCAGCTCCAGGGGCCCAACCCCACAGCGCCCGAACCATAGCTCCAGGGGCCTAAACCCTGGGGGCCCCAACCACAGCTCCAGGGGCCCAAACCCTGCGAGCCCCAACACAATCTCCAGGAACTCAAAACCTGGGGGCCACAACACCAGCTCCAGGGGCCCCACCCCTGGGGCCCTCGACCCTAGCTTCAGGGAACCAACCCCTGAGCGCCCGAACCATAGCTCCAGGGGTCCAACTCCTGAGTGCATGAACCATAGCTCCACGGGCCTAAAACCTGGGTCCCCAACACCAGCTCCAGGGGCCCAACTCCTTGGGGCCCCAACACCAGCTCCAGGGGCCCAAACCCAGAGCGCCCGAAACATAGCTCCAGGGGCCCAATCCCTGGGGGCCCCAACACCAGCTCCAGGGGCCAAACCCCTGGGGCCATCCACCCCAGCTCCAGGGGCCCAACCCCTGAGCGCCCGAACCATAGCTCCAGGGGCCCAACCCCTGAGCGCCTGAACCATAGCTCCAGGGGCCAAACCCCTGGGTCCCCAACACCAACTCCAGGGGCCCAACCCATGAGCGGCCGAACCAAAGATCCAGGGGCCTAACCTCCGAGGGCCCCAACCCCAGCTCCAGGGGCCCAACCCCTGGGGGCCCCAACACCAGTTTCAGGGGCCCAACCCCTGAGTGCCCGAACCATAGCTCCAGGGGCCTAACCCCCGAGGGCCCCAACCACAGCTCCAGGGGCCCAACCCCTGGGGGTCCCAACACAAGTTCCAGGGGCCCAACCCCAGAGTGCCCAAACCATAGCGCTAGGGGCCTATTCCCTGGGGGCCCGCACGCCAGCTCCAAGGGCCCAACCCCTGAGCGCCCGAGCCTTAGCTCAAGGGGCCTAACCCCTGGGGCCCCAACACCAGCTGCAGCGGCCCAACTCCTGGGGTCCCCAACACCAGCTCCAGGGTTCCAACCCCTGAGTGCCCGAACCTTAGCTCCAGGGGCCTAATCCCTGGGGGTCCCAACGCCAGCTCCAAGGGCCCAACCCCTGAGCGCACGAACAATACCTCCAGGGGCCTAACCCCTGGAGGCCCCAACACCAGCTCCAGGAGCCCAACCCCTGGGTGCGCCAACACCAGCTCCAGGGGCCCAACCCCAGAGTGCCCAAACCATAGCTCTAGGGGCCTATTCCCTGGGGGCCCGCACGCCAGCTCCAAGGGCCCAACCCTTGAGCGCCCGAACCATAGCGCCAGGGGCTTAACCCCTGGGACCCCAACACAAGCTCTAGGGGCCCAACCCCTGGGAGTCCCAAAACCAGCTCCAAGGGCCGAACCCCTGAGCGCCCGAACAATACCTCCAGGGGCCTAACCCCTGGAGGCCCCAACACCAGCTCCAGGAGCCCAACCCCTGGGAGCCCCAGCACCAGCTCCAGGGGCCCAACCCCAGAGTGCCCAAACCATAGCTCTAGGGGCCTATTCCCTGGGGGCCCGCACGCCAGCTCCAAGGGCCCAACCCCTGAGCGCCCGAACCATAGCGCCAGGGGCTTAACCCCTGGGGCCCCAATACCAGCTCCAGGGGCCCAACCCCTGGGAGTCCCAACACCAGCTACAGGAGCCCAACCCCAGAGCTCCCGAACCATAGCTCCATGCGTGGAAATGCTCTGTGCACTACCCTATGTGGCCACACGGTGTCACTCTTGCTCCATGCAGGAAATGCTCTGGGCATTACCCTGCATGGCCACACAGTGTTACTGTTGCTCCATGCGCGAAATGTCTGGGCATTACTGTGATGGAGTCGGGACTGTCTGTGTGGGGGATGGGAGAGCAAGGGGTGACATTAGGTCAGGGGCCCCAACACCAGCTCCAGCGGCCCAACCCCTGAGCGCCCAAACCATAGCTAGAGGGGCCTAACCCCCGGGAGCCCCAACCCCAGCTCCACGGTCTGATCCCCTGTGGGCCCCAACACCAGCTCCAGGGGCCCAACCCCTGAGCGCCCGAACCATAGCTCCAGAGGCCTAATCCCTGGGGGCCCCAACCACAGCTCCAGGGTCCCAACCCCAGAGCGCCCGAAACATAGCTCCAGGGGCCCAATCCCTGGGGGACCCAACACGAGCTCCAGGGGCCCAACCCCTGGGGCCCTCCACCCCAGCTCCAGGGGCCCAACCGCTGAGCGCCCGAACTATAGCTCCAGGGGCCCAACCCCTGTGCGCCCGAACCATAGCTCCAGGGGCCTAACCTCTAGGTCCCCAACACCAGCTCCAGGGGCAAAACCCCTGGGGGCCCCAACCCCAGCTCCAGGGGCGTAACCCACGGGGCCCTGACCCCAGCTCCAGTGGCCCAACCCCTGGGGCCCTCGACCCCAGCTCCAGGGGCCCAACCCCTGAGCGCCCAAACCATAGCTCCACGGGCCTAACCCAACCCCAGCTCCAGGGTCTGAACCCCTGTGGGCCCCAACACCAGCTCCAGGTGCCCAACCCCTGGGGGACCCAACACCAGCTCCAGGAGCCCAACCCCTGAGGGCCTCAACACAAGTTCCAGGGGCCGAACCCCGGAGCGCCCTAACCATAGCTCCAGGGGCCCAACCCCTGGGGGCCCCAACACCAGCTCCAGGGGCCCAACCCCTGAGCGCCCAAACCATAGCTCCAGGGGCCTAACCCCCGGGGGCCCCAACCCCAGCTCCAGGGTCCGAACCCCTGTGGGCCCCAACACCAGCTCCAGGGGCCCAACCCCTGAGCGCCCGAACCATAGCTCCAGAGGCCTAACCCCTGTGGGCCCCAACCACAGCTCCAGGGGCCCAACCCCTGCGGGCACCACCAGCTCCAGCAGCCCAACCCCTGGGGGCCCCATCACTAGCTCCAGGGGCCAAACCCCAGAGCGCCCGAAACATAGCTCCAGGGGCCCAATCCCTGGGGGCCCAAACACTAGCTCCAGGGTCCCAACCCCTGGGGCCCTTCACCCCAGCTCCAGGAGCCCAACCGCTGAGCGCCCGAACTATAGCTCCAGGGGCCCAACCCCTGTGCGCCCGGACCATAGCTCCAGGGGCCTAACCCCTGGGTCCCCAACACCAGCTCCAGGGGCAAAACCCCTTGGGGACCCAACACAAGCTCCAGGGGCCCAACCCCTGAGCGCCCGAACCAAAGCTCCAGGGGCCTAACCCCTGGAGGCCCCCATCCCAGCTCCAGGGGCCCAACCCCTGGGGGCCCCAAAACCAGCTCCAGGCGCTCAATCCCTGAGCGCCCGAAACATAGCTCCAGGGGCTTAACCCCCGGGGGCCCGAACCCCAGCTCCAGGGGCCCAACCCCTGGGGGGCCAAACACCAGCTACAGGGGCCTAACCCCCGCGGGCCCCAACCACAGCTCCAGGGGCCCAACCCCTGGGGGCCCCAACACCTGCTCCAGGACCCCAACCCCTGGGGACCCCAAAAACAGTTCCAGGGGCCCAATCCCTGAGCGCCAGAACCATAGCTCCAGGGGCCTAATCCCTGAGGGCCCCAACACAAGCTCCAGGGGCCCAACCCCTTGGAGCCCCAACACCAGCTCCAGGGGCCCAACCCCAGAGTGCCCAAACCATAGCTCTAGGGGCCTATTCCATGGGGGCCCGCACACCAGCTCCAAGGGCCCAACCCCTGAGAGCCCAAACCATAGCGCAAGGGACTTAACCCCTGGGGCCCCAACACCAGCTCCAGGGGCCCAACCCCTGGGAGTCCCAACACCAGCTACAGGGGCCCAACCCCAGAGCTCCCGAACCATAGCTCCATGCGGGGAAATGCTCTGTGCACTACCCTATGTGGCCACACGGTGTCACTCTTGCTCCATGCAAAAAATGCTCTGGGCATTACCCTGCATGGCCACACAGTGTTACTGTTGCTCCATGCTTGAAATGTCTGGGCATTACTGTGATGGAGTCGGGACTGTCTGTGTGGGGGATGGGAGAGCAAGGGGTGACATTAGGTCAGGGGCCCCAACACCAGCTCCAGCGGCCCAACCCCTGAGCGCCCGAACCATAGCTCCAGGGGCCTAACCCCTGGGGGCCCCACCACCAGCTCCAGGGGCCCAAACCCTGAGCGCCTGAACCATAGTTCCAGGGGCCCAACCCCTGGGGGTCCCAACACCAGGTATAGTGGCCAAACCCCTGGGGGCCCCACCACCAGCTCCATGGGCCCAAACCCTGAGTGCCCGAACCATAGCTCCAGGGGTCTAACCCCTGGGGCCCCAACACTAGCTGCAGGGGCCCAGCCCCTGGGGCCCCAACACCAACTCCAGGGAACCAATCCCTGGGGGCCCCAACACTAGCTCCAGGGGCCCAACCCCTGGGGCCCTCCACCCCAGCTCCAGGGGCCCAACCGCTGAGCGCACGAACTATAGCTCCAGGGGCCCAACCCCTGTGCGCCCGAACCATAGCTCCAGGGGCCTAACCTCTAGGTCCCCAACACCAGCTCCAGGGACAAAACCCCTGGGGGCCCCAACCCCAGCTCCAGGGGCGTAACCCACGGGGCCCTGACCCCAGCTCCAGTGGCCCAACCCCTGGGGCCCTCGACCCCAGCTCCAGGGGCCCAACCCCTGAGCGCCCAAACCATAGCTCCACGGGCCTAACCCAACCCCAGCTCCAGGGTCTGAACCCCTGTGGGCCCCAACACCAGCTCCAGGTGCCCAACCCCTGGGGGACCCAACACCAGCTCCAGGAGCCCAACCCCTGAGGGCCCCAACACAAGTTCCAGGGGCCGAACCCCGGAGCGCCCTAACCATAGCTCCAGGGGCCCAACCCCTGGGGGCCCCAACACCAGCTCCAGGGGCCCAACCCCTGAGCGCCCAAACCATAGCTCCAGGGGCCTAACCCCCGGGGGCCCCAACCCCAGCTCCAGGGTCCGAACCCCTGTGGGCCCCAACACCAGCTCCAGGGGCCCAACCCCTGAGCGCCCGAACCATAGCTCCAGAGGCCTAACCCCTGTGGGCCCCAACCACAGCTCCAGGGGCCCAACCCCTGCGGGCACCACCAGCTCCAGCAGCCCAACCCCTGGGGGCCCCATCACTAGCTCCAGGGGCCCAACCCCAGAGCGCCCGAAACATAGCTCCAGGGGCCCAATCCCTGGGGGCCCAAACACTAGCTCCAGGGGCCCAACCCCTGGGGCCCTTCACCCCAGCTCCAGGGGCCCAACCGCTGAGCGCCCGAACTATAGCTCCAGGGGCCCAACCCCTGTGCGCCCGGACCATAGCTCCAGAGGCCTAACCCCTGGGTCCCCAACACCAGCTCCAGGGGCAAAACCCCTTGGGGACCCAACACAAGCTCCAGGGGCCCAACCCCTGAGCGCCCGAACCAAAGCTCCAGGGGCCTAACCCCTGGAGGCCCCAATCCCAGCTCCAGGGGCCCAACCCCTGGGGGCCCCAAAACCAGCTCCAGGCGCTCAATCCCTGAGCGCCCGAAACATAGCTCCAGGGGCTTAACCCCCGGGGGCCCGAACCCCAGCTCCAGGGGCCCAACCCCTGGGGGGCCAAACACCAGCTACAGGGGCCTAACCCCCGCGGGCCCCAACCACAGCTCCAGGGGCCCAACCCCTGGGGGCCCCAACACCTGCTCCAGGACCCCAACCCCTGGGGACCCCAAAAACAGTTCCAGGGGCCCAATCCCTGAGCGCCAGAACCATAGCTCCAGGGGCCTAATCCCTGAGGGCCCCAACACAAGCTCCAGGGGCCCAACCCCTTGGAGCCCCAACACCAGCTCCAGGGGCCCAACCCCTGGGAGTCCCAACACCAGCTACAGGGGCCCAACCCCAGAGCTCCCGAACCATAGCTCCATGCGGGGAAATGCTCTGTGCACTACCCTATGTGGCCACACGGTGTCACTCTTGCTCCATGCAAAAAATGCTCTGGGCATTACCCTGCATGGCCACACAGTGTTACTGTTGCTCCATGCTTGAAATGTCTGGGCATTACTGTGATGGAGTCGGGACTGTCTGTGTGGGGGATGGGAGAGCAAGGGGTGACATTAGGTCAGGGGCCCCAACACCAGCTCCAGCGGCCCAACCCCTGAGCGCCCGAACCATAGCTCCAGGGGCCTAACCCCTGGGGGCCCCACCACCAGCTCCAGGGGCCCAAACCCTGAGCGCCTGAACCATAGTTCCAGGGGCCCAACCCCTGGGGGTCCCAACACCAGGTATAGTGGCCAAACCCCTGGGGGCCCCACCACCAGCTCCAGGGGCCCAAACCCTGAGCGCCCGAACCATAGCTCCAGGGGTCTAACCCCTGGGGCCCCAACACTAGCTGCAGGGGCCCAGCCCCTGGGGCCCCAACACCAACTCCAGGGAACCAACCCCTGAGCGCCCGAACCATAGCTCCATGGACCTAACCCCTGGTGGCCCCAACCCCAGCTCCAGGGGCCCAATCCCTGGGGGCCCCAACACCAGCTCCAAGAGCCCAATCCCTGGGAGCCCCAACACCAGCTCCAGGGGCCCAACCCCAGAGCGCCTGAACCATAGTTCCAGGGGCCCAACCCCTGGGGGCCCCAACACCAGCTCCAGGGGCGTAACCCACGGGGCCCCAACCCCAGCTCCAGGGGCCCAACCCCTGGGGCCCTCGACCCCAGTTCCAGGGGCTCAACCCCTGAGCGCCCAAACCATAGCTGCAGAGGCCTAACCCCCGAGGGCCCCAACCCCAGCTCCAGAGGCCCAACCCCTGGGGGCCCCAACACCAGCTTCAGGGGCCCAACCCCTGGGGGCCCCAACACCAGCTCCAGGAGCCCAACCCCTGGGGGCCCCAACACAAGTTCCAGGGGCCGAACCCCGGAGCGCCCTAACCATAGATCCAGGGTCCGAACCCCTGTGGGCCCCAAAACCAGCTCCAGAGGCCCAACCCCTGAGCGCCCGAACCATAGCTCCAGAGGCCAAACCCCTGGGGGCCCCAACCACAGCTCCAGGGGCCCAACCCCTGCGGGCACCTCCAGCTCCAGGAGCCCAACCCCTGGGGGCCCCAACACTAGCTCCAGGGGCCCAACCCCACAGCGCCCGAAACATAGCTCCAGGTGCCTAAACCCTGGGGGCCCCACCACCAGCTCCAGGGGCCCAAACCCTGAGCGCCCGAACCATAGCTCCAGGGGTCTAACCCCTGGGGTCCCAACACTAGCTGCAGGGGCCCAGCCCCTGGGGCCCCAACACCAACTCCAGGGACCCAACCCCTGAGCGCCCGAACCATAGCTCCATGGACCTAACCCCTGGTGGCCACCACCCAAGCTCCAGGGGCCCAACCCCTGGGGGCCCCAACACCAGCTCCAAGAGCCCAATCCCTGGGAGCCCCAACACCAGCTCCAGGGGCTAAACCCCTGGGGTCCCCAACACCTGCTCCAGGAGCCCAAACCCTGGGGGCCCCAAAACCAGCTCCAGGGGCCCAATCCCTGAGCGCCAGAACCATAGCTCCAGGGGCCTAATTCCTGAGGGCCCCAACACCAGCTCCAGTGTCCCAACCCCTGGGCACCCTACCACCAGCTCCAGGGGCCCGAACCCTGAGCGCCCTAACCATAGCTCCAGGGGTCTAACCCCTTGGGCCCCAACACTAGCTGCAGGGGCCCAGCCCCTGGGGCCCCAACACCAACTCCAGGGAACCAACCCCTGAGCGCCCGAACCATAGCTCCATGGACCTAACGCCTGGTGTCCCCAACCCCAGCTCCAGGGGCCCAACCCCTGGGGGCCCCAACACCAGCTCCAAGAGCCCAATCCCTGGGAGCCCCAACACCAGCTCCAGGGGCCCAACCCCAGAGCGCCTGAACAATAGTTCCAGGGGCCCAACCCCTGGGGGCCCCAACACCAGCTCCAGGGGCCAAACCCCTGAGCGCCCGATCCATAGCTCCAGGGGCCTAACCCCTGGGGGCCCCAACCACAGCTCCAGGGGCGTAACCCACGGGGCCCCAAACCCAGCTCCAGGGGCCCAACCCCTGGGGCCCTCGACCCCAGTTCCAGGGGCCCAACCCATGAGCGCCCGAACCATAGCTGCAGAGGCCTAACTCCCGAGGGCCCCAAACCCAGCTCCAGGGCCCCAACCCCTGGGGGCCCCAACACCAGCTTCAGGGGCCCACCCCCTGGGGGCCCCAACACCAGCTCCAGGAGCCCAACCCCTGGGGGCCCCAACACTAGCTCCAGGGGCCCAACCCCACAGCGCCCGAAACATAGCTCCAGGTGCCTAAACCCTGGGGGCCCCACCACCAGCTCCAGGGGCCCAAACCCTGAGCGCCCGAACCATAGCTCCAGGGGTCTAACCCCTGGGGTCCCAACACTGGCTGCAGGGGCCCAGCCCCTGGGGCCCCAACACCAACTCCAGGGACCCAACCCCTGAGCGCCCGAACCATAGCTCCATGGACCTAACCCCTGGTGGCCACCACCCAAGCTCCAGGGGCCCAACCCCTGGGGGCCCCAACACCAGCTCCAAGAGCCCAATCCCTGGGAGCCCCAACACCAGCTCCAGGGGCCCAACCACAGAGCGCCTGAACCATAGTTCCAGGGGCCCAACCCCTGGGGGCCCCAACACCAGCTCCAGGGGCTAAACCCCTGGGGTCCCCAACACCTGCTCCAGGAGCCCAAACCCTGGGGGCCCCAAAACCAGCTCCAGGGGCCCAATCCCTGAGCGCCAGAACCATAGCTCCAGGGGCCTAATTCCTGAGGGCCCCAACACCAGCTCCAGTGTCCCAATCCCTGGGCACCCTACCACCAGCTCCAGGGGCCCGAACCCTGAGCGCCCTAACCATAGCTCCAGGGGTCTAACCCCTTGGGCCCCAACACTAGCTGCAGGGGCCCAGCCCCTGGGGCCCCAACACCAACTCCAGGGAACCAACCCCTGAGCCCCCCGAACCATAGCTCCATGGACCTAACGCCTGGTGGCCCCAACCCCAGCTCCAGGGGCCCAACCCCTGGGGGCCCCAACACCAGCTCCAAGAGCCCAATCCCTGGGAGCCCCAACACCAGCTCCAGGGGCCCAACCCCAGAGCGCCTGAACCATAGTTCCAGGGGCCCAACCCCTGGGGGCCCCAACACCAGCTCCAGGGGCCAAACCCCTGAGCGCCCGAACCATAGCTCCAGGGGCCTAACCCCTGGGGGCCCCAACCACAGCTCCAGGGGCGTAACCCACGGGGCCCCAAACCCAGCTCCAGGGGCCCAACCCCTGGGGCCCTCGACCCCAGTTCCAGGGGCCCAACTCATGAGCGCCCGAACCATAGCTGCAGAGGCCTAACTCCCGAGGGCCCCAAACCCAGCTCCAGGGCCCCAACCCCTGGGGGCCCCAACACCAGCTTCAGGGGCCCACCCCCTGGGGGCCCCAACACCAGCTCCAGGAGCCCAACCCCTGGGGGCCCCAACACAAGTTCCAGGGGCCGAACCCCGGAGCGCCCTAACCATAGCTCCAGGGGCCCAACCCCTGGGGGCTCAAACACCAAATCCAGGGGCCCAAACCCTGAGCGCCCAAACCATAGCTCCAGGGGCCTAACCCCCGGGGGCCCCAACCCCAGCTCCAGGGTCACAACCCCTGTGGGCCCCAACACCAGCTCCAGGGGCACAACCCCTGAGCGCCCGAACCATAGCTCCAGAGGCCTAACCCCTGGGGGCCCCAACCACAGCTCCAGGGGCCCAACCCCTGGGGGCCCCAACACCAGCTCCAAGAGCCCAATCCCTGGGAGCCCCAACACCAGCTCTAGGGGCCCAACCCCTGAGCGCCCGAACCATAGCTGCAGAGGCCTAACCCCCGAGGGCCCCAACCCCAGCTCCAGGGGCCCAACCCCTGGGGGCCCCAACACCAGCTTCAGGGGCCCAACCCCTGGGGGCCCCAACACCAGCTCCAGGAGCCTAACCCCTGGGGGCCCCAACACAAGTTCCAGGGGCCGAACCCCGGAGCGCCCTAACCATAGCTCCAGGGGCCCAACCCCTGGGGGCCCCAACACCAGCTCCAGGGGCCCAACCCCTGAGCGCCCGAACCATAGCTCCAGAGGCCTAATCCCTGGGGGCCGCAACCATAGCTCCAGGGGCCCAACCCCTGCGGGCACCTCCAGCTCCAGGAGCCCAACCCCTGGGGGAACCAACACTAGCTCCAGGGGCCCAACCCCAGAGCGCCCGAAACATAGCTCCAGGTGCCCAATCCCTGGGGGCCCCACCACCAGCTCCAGGGGCCCAAACCCTGAGCGCCCGAACCATAGCTCCAGGGGTCTAACCCCTGGTGCCCCAACACTAGCTGCAGGGTCCCAGCCCCTGGGGCCCCAACACCAACTCCAGGGACCCAACCCCTGAGCGCCCGAACCATAGCTCCATGGACCTAACCCCTGGTGGCCCCCACCCCAGCTCCAGGGGCCCAACCCCTGGGGGCCCCAACACCAGCTCCAAGAGCCCAACCCCAGAGCGCCCGAAACATAGCTCCAGGTGCCCAACCCCTGGGGGCCCCAACACTAGCTCCAGGGGCCCAACCCAAGAGCGCCTGAACCATAGTTCCAGGGGCCCAACCCCTGGGGGCCCCAACACCAGCTCCAGGGGCTAAACCCCTGGGGGTACCAACACCTGCTCCAGGAGCCCAACCCCTGGGGGCCCCAAAACCAGCTCCAGGGGCCCAATTACTGAGCGCCAGAACCATAGCTCCAGGGGCCTAATCCCTGAGGGCCCCAACACCAGCTCCAGTGTCCCAACCCCTGGGGACCCCACCACCAGCTCCAGGAGCCCGAACCCTGAGCGCCCTAACCATAGCTCCAGGGGTCTAACCCCTTGGGCCCCATCACTAGCTGCAGGGGCCCAGCCCCTGGGGCCCCAACACCAACTCCAGGGAACCAACCCCTGAGCGCCCGAACCATAGCTCCATGGACCTAACCCCTGGTGGCCCCAACCCCAGCTCCAGGGGCCCAACCCCTGGGGACCCCAACACCAGCTCCAAGAGCCCAATCCCTGGGAGCCCCAACACCAGCTCCAGGGGCCCAACCCCAGAGCGCCTGAACCATAGTTCCAGGGGCCCAACCCCTGGGGGCCCCAACACCAGCTCCAGGGGCCAAACCCCTGAGCGCCCGAACCATATCTCCAGGGGCCTAACCCCTGGGGGCCCCAACCGCAGCTCCAGGGGCGTAAACCACGGGGCCCCAAACCCAGCTCCAGGGGCCCAACCCCTGGGGCCCTCGACCACAGTTCCAGGGGCCCAACCCCTGAGCGCCCGAAGCATAGCTGCAGGGGCCTAACCCCGGGGGCCCCAACCCCAGCTCCAGGGTCCGTACCCCTGTGGGCCCCAACACCAGCTCCAGGGGCCCAACCCCAGAGCGCCTGAACCATAGTTCCAGGGGCCCAACCCCTGGGGGCCCCAACACCAGCTCCAGGGGCCAAACCCCTGAGCGCCCGAACCATAGCTCCAGGGGCCTAACACCTGGGGGCCCCAACCCCAGCTCCAGGGGCGTAACCCACGGGGCCCCAACCCCAGCTCCAGGGGCCCAACAGCTGGGGCCCTCGACCCCAGTTCCAGGGGCCCAACCCCTGAGCGCCCAAACCATAGCTGCAGAGGCCTAACCCCCGAGGGCCCCAACCCCAGCTCCAGGGGACCAACCCCTGGGGGCCCCAACACCAGCTTCAGGGGCCCAACCCCTGGGGGCCCCAACACCAGCTCCAGGAGCCCAACCCCTGGGGGCCCCAACACAAGTTCCAGGGGCCGAACCCCGGAGCGCCCTAACCATAGATCCAGGGTCCGAACCCCTGTGGGCCCCAAAACCAGCTCCAGAGGCCCAACCCCTGAGCGCCCGAACCATAGCTCCAGAGGCCAAACCCCTGGGGGCCCCAACCACAGCTCCAGGGGCCCAACCCCTGCGGGCACCTCCAGCTCCAGGAGCCCAACCCCTGGGGGCCCCAACACTAGCTCTAGGGGCCCAACCCCACAGCGCCCGAAACATAGCTCCAGGTGCCTAAACCCTGGGGGCCCCACCACCAGCTCCAGGGGCCCAAACCCTGAGCGCCCGAACCATAGCTCCAGGGGTCTAACCCCTGGGGTCCCAACACTAGCTGCAGGGGCCCAGCCCCTGGGGCCCCAACACCAACTCCAGGGACCCAACCCCTGAGCGCCCGAACCATAGCTCCATGGACCTAACCCCTGGTGGCCACCACCCAAGCTCCAGGGGCCCAACCCCTAGGGGCCCCAACACCAGCTCCAAGAGCCCAATCCCTGGGAGCCCCAACACCAGATCCAGGGGCCCAACCACAGAGCGCCTGAACCATAGTTCCAGGGGCCCAACCCCTGGGGGCCCCAACACCAGCTCCAGGGGCTAAACCCCTGGGGTCCCCAACACCTGCTCCAGGAGCCCAAACCCTGGGGGCCCCAAAACCAGCTCCAGGGGCCCAATCCCTGAGCGCCAGAACCATAGCTCCAGGGGCCTAATTCCTGAGGGCCCCAACACCAGCTCCAGTGTCCCAAGCCCTGGGCACCCTACCACCAGCTCCAGGGGCCCGAACCCTGAGCGCCCTAACCATAGCTCCAGGGGTCTAACCCCTTGGGCCCCAACACTAGCTGCAGGGGCCCAGCCCCTGGGGCCCCAACACCAACTCCAGGGAACCAACCCCTGAGCGCCCGAACCATAGCTCCATGGACCTAACGCCTGGTGGCCCCAACCCCAGCTCCAGGGGCCCAACCCCTGGGGGCCCCAACACCAGCTCCAAGAGCCCAATCCCTGGGAGCCCCAACACCAGCTCCAGGGGCCCAACCCCAGAGCGCCTGAACCATAGTTCCAGGGGCCCAACCCCTGGGGGCCCCAACACCAGCTCCAGGGGCCAAACCCCTGAGCGCCCGAACCATAGCTCCAGGGGCCTAACCCCTGGGGGCCCCAACCACAGCTCCAGGGGCGTAACCCACGGGGCCCCAAACCCAGCTCCAGGGGCCCAACCCCTGGGGCCCTCGACCCCAGTTCCAGGGGCCCAACCCATGAGCGCCCGAAACATAGCTGCAGAGGCCTAACTCCCGAGGGCCCCAAAGCCAGCTCCAGGGCCCCAACCCCTGGGGGCCCCAACACCAGCTTCAGGGGCCCAACCCCTGGGGGCCCCAACACAAGTTCCAGGGGCCGAACCCCGGAGCGCCCTAACCATAGCTCCAGGGGCCCAACCCCTGGGGGCCCCAACACCAGCTCCAGGAGCCTAACCCCTGGGGGCCCCAACACAAGTTCCAGGGGCCGAACCCCGGAGCGCCCTAACCATAGCTCCAGGGGCCCAACCCCTGGGGGCCCCAACACCAGCTCCACGGGCCCAACCCCTGAGCGCCCGAACCATAGCTCCAGAGGCCTAATCCCTGGGGGCCGCAACCATAGCTCCAGGGGCCCAACCCCTGCGGGCACCTCCAGCTCCAGGAGCCCAACCCCTGGGGGAACCAACACTAGCTCCAGGGGCCCAACCCCAGAGCGCCCGAAACATAGCTCCAGGTGCCCAATCCCTGGGGGCCCCACCACCAGCTCCAGGGGCCCAAACCCTGAGCGCCCGAACCATAGCTCCAGGAGTCTAACCCCTGGTGCCCCAACACTAGCTGCAGGGGCCCAGCCCCTGGGGCCCCAACACCAACTCCAGGGACCCAACCCCTGAGCGCCCGAACCATAGCTCCATGGACCTAACCCCTGGTGGCCCCCACCCCAGCTCCAGGGGCCCAACCCCTGGGGGCCCCAACACCAGCTCCAAGAGCCCAACCCCAGAGCGCCCGAAACATAGCTCCAGGTGCCCAACCCCTGGGGGCCCCAACACTAGCTCCAGGGGCCCAACCCAAGAGCGCCTGAACCATAGTTCCAGGGGCCCAACCCCTGGGGGCCCCAACACCAGCTCCAGGGGCTAAACCCCTGGGGGCACCAACACCTGCTCCAGGAGCCCAACCCCTGGGGGCCCCAAAACCAGCTCCAGGGGCCCAATTACTGAGCGCCAGAACCATAGCTCCAGGGGCCTAATCCCTGAGGGCCCCAACACCAGCTCCAGTGTCCCAACCCCTGGGGACCCCACCACCAGCTCCAGGAGCCCGAACCCTGAGCGCCCTAACCATAGCTCCAGGGGTCTAACCCCTTGGGCCCCATCACTAGCTGCAGGGGCCCAGCCCCTGGGGCCACAACACCAACTCCAGGGAACCAACCCCTGAGCGCCCGAACCATAGCTCCATGGACCTAACCCCTGGTGGCCCCAACCCCAGCTCCAGGGGCCCAACCCCTGGGGGCCCCAACACCAGCTCCAAGAGCCCAATCCCTGGGAGCCCCAACACCAGCTCCAGGGGCCCAACCCCAGAGCGCCTGAACCATAGTTCCAGGGGCCCAACCCCTGGGGGCCCCAACACCAGCTCCAGGGGCCAAACCCCTGAGCGCCCGAACCATAGCTCCAGGGGCCTAACCCCTGGGGGCCCCAACCGCAGCTCCAGGGGCGTAAACCACGGGGCCCCAAACCCAGCTCCAGGGGCCCAACCCCTGGGGCCCTCGACCACAGTTCCAGGGGCCCAACCCCTGAGCGCCCGAAGCATAGCTGCAGGGGCCTAACCCCGGGGGCCCCAACCCCAGCTCCAGGGTCCGAACCCCTGTGGGCCCCAACACCAGCTCCAGGGGCCCAACCCCTGAGCGCCCGATCCATAGCTCCAGAGGCCTAAAACCTGGGGGCCCCAACCACAGCTCCAGGGGCCCAACCCCTGCGGGCACAACCAGCGACAGGAGCCCAACCCCTGGGGGCCCCAACACTAGCTCCAGGGGCCCAACCCCTGGGGCCCTCCACCCCAGCTCCAGGGGCCCAACCGCTGAGCGCCCGAACTATAGCTCCAGGGGCCCAAACCCTGTGCGCCCGAACCATAGCTCCAGGGGCCTAACCCCTGGGTCCCCAACACCAGCTCCAGGGGCAAAACCCCTTGGGGACCCAACACAAGCTCCAGGGGCCCAACCCCTGAGCGCCCGAACCAAAGCTCCAGGGGCCTAACCCCTGGAGGCCCGAATCCCAGCTCCAGGGGCCCAACCCCTAGGGGCCCCAAAACCAGCTCCAGGGGCTCAATCCCTGAGCGCCCGAACCATAGCTCCAGGGGCCTAACCCCCGGGGGCCCGAACCCCAGTTCCAGGGACCCAACCCCTGGGGGTCCAAACACCAGCTACAGGGGCCCAACCCCTGAGCACCCGAACCATAGCTCCAGGGGCCTAACCCCCGGGGGCCCCAACCACAGCTCCAGGGGCCCAACCCCTGCGGGCCCCAACACCTGCTCCAGGAGCCCAACCCCTGGGGGTCCCAAAACCAGCTCCAGGGGCCCAATCCCTGAGCGCCAGAACCATAGCTCCAGGTGCCTAATCCCTGAGGGCCCCAACACCAGGTCCAGGGGCCCAACCCCTGGGGACCCCACCACCAGCTCCACGGTCCCAAACACTGAGCGCCCGAACCATAGCTCCAGGGGTCTAACCCCTCGGGTCCCAACACTAGCTGCAGGGGCCCAGCCCCTGGGGCCCCAACACCAACTCCAGGGGCCCAACCCCTGAGCGCCCGAACCATAGCTCCATGGACCTAACCCCTGGTGGCCCCAACCCCAGCTCCAGGGGCCCAACCCCTGGAGGCCCCAACACCAGCTCCAGGGGCCAAACCCCTGGGGGCCCCAACCCCAGCTCCAGGGGCGTAACCCACGGGGCCCGAACCCCAGCTCCAGGGGCCCAACTCCTGGGGCCCTCGACCCCAGTTCCAGGGGCCCAACCCCTGAGCGCCCGAACCATAGCTGCAGAGGCCTAACCCCCAAGGGCCCCAACCCCAGCTCCAGGGGCCCAACCCCTGGGGGCCCCAACACCAGCTTCAGGGGCCCAACCCCTGGGGGCCCAAACACCAGCTCCAGAAGCCCAACCCCTGGGGGCCCCAACACAAGTTCCAGGGGCCGAACCCCGGAGCGCCCTAACCATAGCTCCAGGGGCCCAACCCCTGGGGGCCCCAACACCAGCTCCAGGGGCCCAACCCCTGAGCGCCCAAACCATAGCTCCAGGGGCCTAACCCCCAGGGGCCCCAACCCCAGCTCCAGGGGCCGAACCCCTGTGGGCCCCACACCAGTTCCAGGGGCCCAACCCCTGAGCGCCCGAACCATAGCTCCAGAGGCCTAACCCCTGGGGGCCCCAACCACAGCTCCAGGGGCCCAACCCCTGCGGGCACCACCAGCTCCAGGAGCCCAACCCCTGGGGGCCCCAACACTAGCTCCAGGGGCCCAACCCCAGAGCGCCCGAAACATAGCTCCAGGGGCCCAATCCCTCGGGGCCCCAACACTAGCTCCAGGGGCCCAACCCCTGCGGCCCTCCACCCCAGCTCCAGGGGCCCAACCGCTGAGCGCCCGAACTATAGCTCCAGGGGCCCAACCCCTGTGCGCCCGAACCATAGCTCCAGGGGCCTAACCCCTGGGTCCCCAACACCAGGTCCAGGGGCAAAACCCCTTGGGGACCCAACAGAAGCTCCAGGGGCCGAACCCCTGAGCGCCCGAACCAAAG
This sequence comes from Gopherus flavomarginatus, assembly GCF_025201925.1. Lineage (NCBI taxonomy): Eukaryota > Metazoa > Chordata > Testudines > Testudinidae > Gopherus > Gopherus flavomarginatus. Next base: position 197,811 of record NW_026114692.1, on the reverse strand, counting down.
CTCCAGGGGCCTAACCCCTGGAGGCCGCAATCCCAGCTCCAGGGGCTCAATCCCTGAGCGCCCGAACCATAGCTGCAGGGGCCTAACCCCCGATGGCCCGAACCCCAGCTACAGGGGCCCAACCCCTGGGGGTCCAAACACCAGCTACAGGGGCCCAACCCCTGTGCGCCCGAACCATAGCTCCAGGGGCCTAACCCCTGGGGGCCCCAACACCAGCTCCAGGGGCCCAACCCCTGAGAGCCCGAACCATAGCTCCAGGGGCCTATATCCTGTGGGCCCCATCCCCAGCTCCACGGGCCCAACCCCTGGGGGCCCCACCACCAGCTCCAGGGGCCGAAACCCTGAGCGCCCGAACCATAGCTCCAGGGGTCTAACCCCTGGGGCCCCAACACTAGCTGCAGGGGCCCAGCCCCGGGGCCCCAACACGAACTCCAGGGCCCCAGCCCCTGAGCGCCCGAACCATAGCTCTGTGGACCTAACCCCTGGAGGCCCCAACCCCAGCTCCAGGGGCCCAACCCTGGGGGCCCCAACTCCAGCTCCAAGAGCCCAATCCCTGGGAGCCCCAACACCAGCTCCAGGGGCCCAACCCCAGAGCGCCTGAACCATAGTTCCAGGGGCCCAACCCCTGAGGGCCCCAACACCAGCTCCAGGGGCCAAACCCCTGGGGGCCCCAACACCTGCTCCAGGAGCCCAACCCCTGGTGGCCCCAAAACCAGCTCTAGGGGCCCAATCCCTGAGCGCCAGAACCATAGCTCCAGGGGCCTAATCCCTGAGGGCCCCAACACCAGCTCCAGGGGCCCAACCCCTGGGGACCCCACCACCAGCTCCAGGGGCCCAAACCCTGAGCGCCCGAACCATAGCTCCAGGGGTCTAACCCCTGGGGCCCCAACACTAGCTGCAGGGGCCCAGCCCCTGGGGCCCCAACACCAACTCCAGGGACCCAACCCCTGAGCGCCCGAACCATAGCTCCATGGACCTAACCCCTGGTGGCCCCAACCCCAGCTCCAAGGGCCCAACCCCTGAGCGCCCGAACCATAGCGCAAGGGGCTTAACTCCTGGGGCCCCAACACCAGCTCCAGGGGCCCAACCCCTGGGAGTCCCAACACCAGCTCCAGGGGCCCAACCCCAGAGCTCCCGAACCATAGCTCCATGCGGGGAAATGCTCTGTGCACTACCCTATGTGGCCACACGGTGTCACTCTTGCTCCATGCAGGAAATGCTCTGGGCATTACCCTGCATGGCCACACAGTGTTACTGTTGCTCCATGCGTGAAATATATGGGCATTACTGTGATGGAGTCAGGACTGTCTGTGTGGGGGATGGGAGAGCAAGGGGTGACATTAGGTCAGGGGCCCCAACACCAGCTCCAGCGGCCCAACCCCTGACCGCCCGAACCATAGCTCCAGGGGCCTAACCCCCGGGGGCCCCAACACCAGCTCCAGGGGCCCAACCCCTGAGAGCCCGAACCATAGCTCCAGGGGCCTATATCCTGTGGGCCCCATCCCCAGCTACACGGGCCCAACCCCTGGGGGCCCCACCACCAGCTCCAGGGGCCCAAACCCTGAGCGCCCGAACCATAGCTCCACGGGTCTAACCCCAGGGGCCCCAACACTAGCTGCAGGGGCCCAGCCCCTGGGGCCCCAATACCAATTCCAGGGACCCAACCCCTGAGCGCCCGAACCATAGCTCCATGGACCTAACCCCTGGTGGCCCCAACCCCAGCTCCAGGGGCCCAACCCCTGGGGGCCCCAACACCAGCTCCAAGAGCCCAATCCCTGGGAGCCCCAACACCAGCTCCAGGGGCCCAACCCCAGAGCGCCTGAACCATAGTTCCAGGGGCCCAACCCCTGGGGTCCCCAACACCAGCTCCAGGGGCCAAACCCCTGGGGGCCCCAACACCTGCTCCAGGAGCCCAACAACTGGGGGCCCCAAAACCAGCTCCAGGGGCCCAATCCCTGAGCGCCAGAACCATAGCGCCCGGGGCCTAATCCCTGAGGGCCCCAACACCAGCTCCAGGGGCCCAACCCCTGGGGACCCCACCACCAGCTCCAGGGGCCCAAACCCTGAGCGCCCGAACCATAGCTCCAGGGGTCTAACCCCTTGGGCCCCAACACTAGCTGCAGGGGCCCAGCCCCTGGGGCCCCAACACCAACTCCAGGGACCCAACCCCTGAGCGCCCGAATCATAGCTCCATGGACCTAACCCCTGGTGGCCCCAACCCCAGCTCCAGGGGCCCAACCCCTGGGGGCCCCAACACCAGCTCCAAGAGCCCAATCCCTGGGAGCCCCAACACCAGCTCCAGGGGCCCAACCCCAGAGCGCCTGAACCATAGTTCCAGGGGCCCAACCCCTGGGGGCCCCAACACCAGCTCCAGGGGCCAAACCCCTGAGCGCCCGAACCATAGCTCCAGGGGCCTAACCCCTGGGGGCCCCAATCCCAGCTCCAGGGGCGTAACCCACGGGGCCCCAACACCAGCTCCAGCGGCAAAACCCCTGAGCGCCCGAACCATAGCTCCAGGGGCCTAACCCCTGGGGGCCCCAACCAAAGCTCCAGGGGCCCAACCCCTGCCGGCACCACCAGCTCTAGGAGCCCAACCCCTGGGGGCCCCAACACTAGCTCCAAGGGCCCAACCCCAGAGCGCCCGAAACATAGCTCCAGGGGCCCATCCCTGGGGGCCCCAACACTAGCTCCAGGGGCCCAACCCTTGGGGCCCTCCACCCCAGCTCCAGGGGCCCAACCGCTGAGCGCCCGAACTATAGCTCCAGGGACCCAACCCCTGTGCGCCCGAACCATAGCTCCAGGGGCCTAACCACTGGGTCCCCAACACCAGCTCCAGGGGCAAAACCCCTTGGGGACCCAACACAAGCTCCAGGGGCCCAACCCCTGAGCGCCCGAACCAAAGCTCCAGGGGCCTAACCCCTGGAGGCCCCAATCCCAGCTCCAGGGGCCCAACCCCTGGGGGCCCCAAAACCAGCTCCAGGGGCTCAATCCCTGAGCGTCCGAACCATAGCTCCAGGGGCCTAACCCCCGGGGGCCCGAACCCCAGCTCCAGGGACCCAACCCCTGGGGGTCCAAACACCAGCTACAGGGGCCCAACCCCTGAACGCCAAAACCATGGCTCCAGGGGCCTAACCCCCGGGGGCCCAAACCCCAGCTCCAGGGTCCGAACCCCTGTGGGCCCCAACACCAGCTCCAGAGGCCCAACCCCTGAGCGCCCGAAACATAGCTCCAGGGGCCCAATCCCTGGGGGCCCCAACACTGGCTCCAGGGGCCCAACCCCTTGGGCCGTCCACCCCAGCTCCAGGGGCCCAACCGCTGAGCGCCCGAACTATAGCTCCAGGGGCCCAACCCCTGTGCGCCCGAACCATAGCTCCAGGGGCCTAACCCCTGGGTCCCCAACACCAGCTACAGGGGCAAAACCCCTTGGGGACCCAACACAATCTCCAGGGTCCCAACCCCTGAGCGCCCGAACCAAAGCTCCAGGGGCCTAACCCCCAGGGGCCCCAAGCACAGCTCCAGGGGCCCAACCCCTGGGGGCCCCAACACCTGCTCCAGGAGCCCAACCCCTGGGGGCCCCAAAACCAGCTCCAGGGGCCCAATCCCTGAGCGCCAGAACCATAGCTCCAGGGGCCTAATCCCTGAGGGCCCCAACACCAGCTCCAGGGGCCAAACCCCTGGGGGCCCCAACACCAGCTCCAGGGGCCCAATCCGTGAGCGCCAGAACCATAGCTCCAGGGGCCTAATCCCTGAGAGCCCCAACACCAGCTCCAGGGGCTCAAACCCTGGGAGCCCCAACACCAGCTCCAGGGGCCCAACCCCAGAGTGCCCAAACCACAGCTCTAGGGGCCTATTCCCCGGGGGCCCGCACGCCAGGTCCAAGGGCCCAACCCCTGAGCGCCCGAACCATAGCGCAAGGGGCTTAACCCCTGGGGCCCCAACACCAGCTCCAGGGGCCCAACCCCTGGGAGTCCCAACACCAGCTACAGGGGCCCAACCCCAGAGCTCCCGAACCATAGCTCCATGCGGGGAAATGCTCTGTGCACTACCCTATGTGGCCACACGGTGTCACTCTTGCTCCATGCAGGAAATGCTCTGGGCATTACCCTGCATGGCCACACAGTGTTACTGTTGCTCCATGCTTGAAATGTCTGGACATTACTGTGATGGAGTCGGGACTGTCTGTGTGGGGGATGGGAGAGCAAGGGGTGACATTAGGTCAGGGGCCCCAACACCAGCTCCAGCGGCCCAACCCCTGAGCGCCCGAACCATAGCTCCAGGGGCCCAACCCCTGAGAGCCCGAACCATAGCTCCAGGGGCCTAAATCCTGTGGGCCCCAACCCCAGTTCCAGGGGCCCAACCCCTGGGGACCCCAACACCAGCTCCAGCGGCCCAACCCCTGAGCGCCCGAACCATAGCTCCAGGGGCCTAACCCCTGGGGGCCCCAACACCAGCTCCAGGGGCCCAACCCCTGAGCGCCCGAACCATAGTTCCAGTGGCCCAACCACTGAGCGCCCGAACCATAGCTCCAGGGGTCTATCCCCTGGGGCCCCAACACTAGCTGCAGGGGCCCAGCTGATGGGGCCCCAACACCAGCTCCAGGGGCCCAGCTCCTGAGAGCCCGAACCATAGCTCCAGGGGCCTTAATCCTGTGGGCCCCAACCCCAGCTCCAGGGGCCCAACCCCTGGGGGCCCCACCACCAGCTCCAGGGGCCCAAACCCTGAACGCCCGAACCATAGCTCCAGGGGCCTAACCCCTGGGGCCCCAACACCAACTCCAGGGACCCAACCCCTGAGCGCCCGAACCATAGCTCCATGGACCTAACCCCTGGTGGCCCCAACCCCAGCTCCAGGGGCCCAACCCCTGGGGGCCCCAACACCAGCTCCAAGAGCCCAATCCCTGGGAGCCCCAACTCCAGCTCCAGGGGCCCAACCCCAGAGCGCCTGAACCTTAGTTCTAGGGGCCCAACCCCTGGGGGCCCCAACACCAGCTCCAGGGGCCAAACCCCAGAGCGCCCGAACCATAGCTGCAGAGGCCTAACCCCCGAGGGCCCCAACCCCAGCTCCAGGGGCCCAACCCCTGGGGGCCCCAACACCAGCTCCAGGAGCCCAACCCCTGGGGGCCCCAACACAAGTTCCAGGGGCCGAACCCCAGAGCGCCATAACCATAGCTCCAGGGGCCCAGCCCCTAGGGACCCCAACACCAGCTCCAGGGGACCAACCCCTGAGCGCCCGAACCATAGCTCCAGAGGCCGAACCCCTGGGGGCCCCAACCACAGCTCCAGGGGCACAACCCCTGCGGGCACCACCAGGTCCAGGAGCCCAACCCCTGGGGGCAACAACACTAGCTCGAGGAGCCCAACTCCAGAGCGCCCGAAACATAGCTCCAGGGGCCCAATCCCTGGGGGCCCCAACACTAGCTCCAGGGGCCCAACCCCTGGAGCCCTCCACCCCAGCTCCAGGGTTCCAACCCCTGTGCCCCCGAACCATAGCTCCAGGGGACTAACCCCTGGGTCCCCAACACCAGCTCCAGGGGCAAAACCCCTTGGGGACCCAACACAAGCTCCAGGGGCCCAACCCCTGAGCGCCCGAACCAAAGCTCCAGGGGCCTAACCCCTGGAGGCCCCAATCCCAGCTCCAGGGGCCCAACCCCTGGGGGCCCCAAAACCAGCTCCAGGGGCTCAATCCCTGAGCGCCCGAACCATAGCTCCAGGGGCCTAAACCCCGGGGCCCCGAACCCCAGCTCCAGGGGCCCAACCCTGGGTGTCAAAACACCAGCTCCAGGGGCTCAATCCCTGAGCGCCCGAACCATAGCTCCAGGGGCCTAAACCCCGGGGCCCCGAACCCCAGCTCCAGGGGCCCAACCCTTGGTGTCAAAACACCAGCTACAGGGGCCCAACCCCTGAGCGCCCGAACCATAGCTCCAGGGGCCTAACCCCCGGGGGCCCCAAGCACAGCTCGAGGAGCCCAACCCCTGGGGGCCCCAAAACCAGCTCCAGGGGCCCAATCCCTGAGCGCCAGAACCATAGCTCCAGGGGCCTAATCCCTGAGGGCCCCAACACCAGCTCCAGGGGCCAAACCCCTGGGGGCCCCAACACCTGCTCCAGGAGCCCAACCCCTGGGGGCCCCAAAAGCAGCTCCAGGGGCCCAATCCCTGAGTGCCAGAACCATAGCTTCAGGGGCCTAATCCCTGAGGTACCCAACACCAGCTCCAGGGGCCCAACCCCTGGGAGCCCCAACACCAGCTCCAGGGGCCCAACCCTAGAGTGCCCAAACCATAGCTCTAGGGGCCTATTCCCTGGGGGCCCGCACGCCAGCTCCAAGGGCCCAACCCCTGAGCGCCCGAACCATAGCGCAAGGGGCTTAACCCCTGGGGCCCCAACACCAGCTCCAGGGGCCCAACCCCTGGGAGTCCCAACACCAGCTACAGGGGCCCAACCCCAGAGCTCCCGAACCATAGCTCCATGCGGGGAAATGCTCTGTGCACTACCCTATGTGGCCACACGGTGGCACTCTTGCTCCATGCAGGAAATGCTCTGGGCATTTCCCTGCATAGCCACACAGTGTTACTGTTGCTCCGTGCTTGAAATGTCTGGGCATTACTGTGATGGAGTCGGGACTGTCTGTGTGGGGGATGGGAGAGCAAGGGGTGACATTAGGTCAGGGGCCCCAACACCAGTTCCAGCGGCTCAACCCCTGAGCGCCCGAACCATAGCTCCAGGGGCCCAACCCCTGAGAGCCCGAACCATAGCTCCAGGGGCCTAAATCTTGTGGGCCCCAACCCCAGCTCCAGGGGCCCAACCCCTGGGGACCCCACCACCAGCTCCAGGGCCCAACCCCTGTGCGCCCGAACCATAGCTCCAGGGGTCTAACCCCTGGGGCCCCAACACTAGCTGCAGGGGCCCAGCCCCTGGGGCCCCAACACCAGCTCCAGGGGCCCAACCCCTGAGAGCCCGAACCATAGCTCCAAGGGCCTAAATCCTGTGGGCCCCAACCCCAGCTCCAGGGGCCCAACCCCTGGGGGCCCCACCACCAGCTCCAGGGGCCCAAACCCTGAGCGCCCGAACCATAGCTCCAGGGGTCTAACCCCTGGGGCCCCAACACTAGCTGCAGGGGCCCAGCCCCTGGGGCCCCAACACCAACTCCAGGGACCCAACCCCTGAGCGCCCGAACCATAGCTCCATGGACCTAACCCCTGGTGGCTCCAACACCAGCTCCAAGAGCCCAATCCCTGGGAGCCCCAACACCAGCTCCAGGGGCCCAACCCCAGAGCGCCTAAACCATAGTTCCAGGGGCCCAACCCCTGGGGGCCCCAACACCAGCTCCAGGGGCCAAACCCCTAAGCGCCCGAACCATAGCTCCAGGGGCCTAAACCCTGGGGGCCCCAACCCCAGATCCAGGGGCGTAACCCACGGGGCCCCAACCCCAGCTCCAGGGTCCCAAGCCCTGGGGCCCTCGACCCCAGTTACAGGGGACCAATCCCTGAGCGCCCGAACCATAGCTGCAGAGGCCTAACCCCCGAGGGCCCCAACCCCAGCTCCAGGGTCCAACCCCTGGGGGCCCCAACACCAGTTTCAGGGGCCCAACCCCTGGGGGCCCCTACACCAGCTCCAGGAGCCCAACCCCTGGGGGCCCCAACACAAGTTCCAGGGGCCGAATACCGGAGCGCCCTAACCATAGCTCCAGGGGCCCAACCCCTAGGGACCCCAACACCAGCTCCAGGGGCTCAACCCCTGAGCGCCCAAACCATAGCTCCAGGGGCCTAACCCCCGGGGGCCCCAACCCCAGCTCCAGGGTCCGAACCCCTGTGGGCCCCAACACCAGCTCCAGGGGCCCAACCCCTGAGCGCCGAACCATAGCTCAAGAGGCCGAACCCCTGGGGGCCCCAACCACAGCTCCAGGGGCCCAACCCCTGCGGGCACCACCAGGTCCAGGAGCCCAACCCCTGGGGGCCCCAACACTAGCTCCAGGAGCCCAACCCCCAGAGCGAACGAAACATAGTTCCAGGGGCCCAATCCCTGGGGGCCCCAACACTAGCTCCAGGGGCCCAACCCCTGGGAGTCCTAACACCAGCTACAGGGGCCCAACCCCAGAGCTCCCGAACCATAGCTCCATGCGGAGAAATGCTCTGTGCACTACCCTATGTGGCCACACGGTGTCACTCTTGCCCCATGCAATAAATGCTCTGGGCATTACCCTGCATGGCCACACAGTGTTACTGTTGGTCCATGCGTGAAATGTCTGGGTATTACTGTGATGGAGTCGGGACTGTCTGTGTGGGGGATGGCAGAGCAAGGGGTGACATTAGGTCAGGGGCCCCAACACCAGCTCCAGCGGCCCAACCCCTGAGCCCCAGAACCATAGCTCCAGGGGCCTAACCCCTGGGGGCCCCAACACCAGCTCCAGAGGCCCAACCCCTGAGTGCCCGAACCATAGTTCCAGGGGCCCAACCCCTGAGCGCCCGAACCATAGCTCCAGGGGTCTAACCCCTGGGGCCCCAACACTAGCTGCAGGGGCCCAGCCCCTGAGCGCCCAAACCATAGCTCCAGGGGCCTAACCCCCGGGGGCCTCAACCCCAGCTCCAGGGTCCAAACCCCTGTGGGCCCCAACACCAGCTCCAGGGGCCCAACCCCTGAGCGCCCGAACCATAGCTCCAGAGGCCGAACCCCTGGGGGCCCCAACCACAGCTCCAGGGGCCCAACCCCTGCGGTCACCACCAGGTCCAGGAGCCCAACCCCTGGGGGCCCCAACACCAGCTCCAGGGGCCCAACCCCTGAGCGCCCAAACCATAGCTCCAGGGGTCTAACCCCCGGGGGCCCCAACCCCAGCTCCTTGGTCCGAACCCCTGTGGGCCCCAACACCAGCTCCAGGGGCCCAACACCTGGGGCCCCAACACTAGCTCCAGGGGCCCAACCCCAGAGCGCCCGAAACATAGCTCCAGGGGCCCAATCCCTGGGGGCCCCAACACAAGCTCCAGGGTCCGAACCCCTGTGGGCCCCAACACCAGCTCCAGGGGCCCAACCCCTGAGCGCCCGAACCATAGCTCCAGAGGCCGAACCCCTGGGGGCCCCAACCACAGCTCCAGGGGCCCAACCCCTGCGGGCACCACCAGGTCCAGGAGCCCAACCCCTGGGGGCCCCAACACTAGCTCCAGGAGCCCAACCCCAGAGCGCCCGAAACATAGCTCCAGGGGCCCAATCCCTGGGGGCCCCAACAGTAGCTCCAGGGGCCCAACCCCTGGAGCCCTCCACCCCAGCTCCAGGGGCCCAACCACTGAGCGCCCGAACTATAGCTCCAGGGGCCCAACCCCTGTGCGCCCGAACCAAAGCTCAAGGGGCCTAACCCCTGGGTCCCCAACACCAGCTCCAGGGGCAAAACCCCTTGGGGACCCAACACAAGCTCCAGGGGCCCAACCCCTGAGCGCCCGAACCAAAGCTCCAGGGGCCTAATCCCTGGAGGCCCCAATCCCAGCTCCAGGGGCCCAACCCCTGGGGGCCCCAAAACCAGCTCCAGGGGCTCAATCCCTGAGCGCCCGAACCAAAGCTCCAGGGGCCAAACCCCCGGGGCCCCGAACCCCAGCTCCAGGGGCCCAACCCCTGGGGGTCGAAACACCAGCTACAGGGGCCCAACCCCTGAGCGCCCGAACCATAGCTCCAGGGGCCTAATCCCTGAGGGCCCCAACACCAGCTCCAGGGGCCAAACCCCTGGGGGCCCCAACACCTGCTCCAGGAGCCCAACCCCTGGGGGCCCCAAAACCAGCTCCAGGGGCCCAATCCCTGAGCGCCAGAACCATAGCTCCAGGGGCCTAATCCCTGAGGGCCCCAACACCAGCTCCAGGGGCCAAACCCCTGGGGGCCCCAACACCTGCTCCAGGAGCTCAACCCCTGGGGGCCCCAAAACCAGCTCCAGGGGCCCAATCCCTGAGTGCCGGAACCATAGCTCCAGGGGCCTAATCCCTGAGGGCCCGCACGCCAGCTCCAAGGGTCCAACCCCATAGCACCCGAACCATAGCGCAAGGGGCTTAACCCCTGGGGCCCCAACACCAGCTCCAGGGGCCCAACCCCTGGGAGTCCCAACACCAGCTACAGGGGCCCAACCCCAGAGCTCCCGAACCATAGCTCCATGCGGGGAAATGCTCTGTGCACTACCCTATGTGGCCACACGGTGTCACTCTTGCTCCATGCAGGTAATGCTCTGGGCATTTCCCTGCATGGCCACACAGTGTTACTGTTGCTCCATGTGTGAAATGTCTGGGCATTACTGTGATGGAGTCGGGACTGTCTGTGTGGGGATGGGAGAGCAAGGGGTGACATTAGGTCAGGGGCCCCAACACCAGCTCCAGCGGCCCAACCCCTGAGCGCCCGAACCATAGCTCCAGGGGCCCAACCCCTGAGAGCCCAAACCATAGCTCCAGGGGCCTAAATCCTGTGGGCCCCAACCCCAGCTCCAGGGTCCCAACCCCTGTGGGCCCCAACACCAGCTCCAGGGGCCCAACCCCTGAGCGCCCGAACCATAGCTCAAGAGGCCGAACCCCTGGGGGCCCCAACCACAGCTCCAGGGGCCCAACCCCTGCGGGCACCACCAGGTCCAGGAGCCCAACCCCTGGGGGCCCCAACACTAGCTCCAGGAGCCCAACCCCAGAGCGAACGAAACATAACTCCAGGGGCCCAATCCCTGGGGGCCCCAACACTAGCTCCAGGGGCCCAACCCCTGGGAGTCCTAACACCAGCTACAGGGGCCCAACCCCAGAGCTCCCGAACCATAGCTCCATGCGGGGAAATGCTCTGAGCACTACCCTATGTGGCCACACGGTGTCACTCTTGCCCCATGCAATAAATGCTCTGGGCATTACCCTGCATGGCCACACAGTGTTACTGTTGGTCCATGCGTGAAATGTCTGGGTATTACTGTGATGGAGTCGGGACTGTCTGTGTGGGGGATGGCAGAGCAAGGGGTGACATTAGGTCAGGGGCCCCAACACCAGCTCCAGCGGCCCAACCCCTGAGCCCCAGAACCATAGCTCCAGGGGCCTAACCCCTGGGGGCCCCAACACCAGCTCCAGAGGCCCAACCCCTGAGTGCCCGAACCATAGTTCCAGGGGCCCAACCGCTGAGCGCCCTAACCATAGCTCCAGGGGTCTAACCCCTGGGGCCCCAACACTAGCTGCAGGGGCCCAGCCCCTGAGCGCCCAAACCATAGCTCCAGGGGCCTAACCCCCGGGGGCCCCAACCCCAGCTCCAGGGTCCGAACCCCTGTGGTCCCCAACACCAGCTCCAGGGGACCAACCCCTGAGCGCCCGAACCATAGCTCCAGAGGCCGAACCCCTGTGGGCCCCAACACCAGCTCCAGGGGCCCAACACCTGGGGCCCCAACACTAGCTCCAGGGGCCCAACCCCAGAGCGCCCGAAACATAGCTCCAGGGGCCCATTCCCTGGGGGCCCCAACACAAGCTCCAGGGTCCGAACCCCTGTGGGCCCCAACACCAGCTCCAGGGGCCCAACCCCTGAGCGCCCGAACCATAGCTCCAGAGGCCGAACCCCTGGGGGTCCCAACCACAGCTCCAGGGGCCCAAACCCTGCGGGCACCACCAGGTCCAGGAGCCCAACCCCTGGGGGCCCCAACACTAGCTCCAGGAGCCCAACCCCAGAGCGCCCGAAACATAGCTCCAGGGGCCCAATCCCTGGGGGCCCCAACAGTAGCTCCAGGGGCCCAACCCCTGGAGCCCTCCACCCCAGCTCCAGGGGCCCAACCACTGAGCTCCCGAACTATAGCTCCAGGGGCCCAACCCCTGTGCGCCCGAACCAAAGCTCAAAGGGCCTAACCCCTGGAGGCCCCAATCCCAGCTCCAGGGGCCCAACCCCTGGGGGCCCCAAAACCAGCTCCAGGGGCTCAGTCCCTGAGCGCCCGAACCAAAGCTCCAGGGGCCTAACCCCCGGGGCCCCGAACCCCAGCTCCAGGGGCCCAGCCCCTGGGGGTCGAAACACCAGCTACAGGGGCCCAACCCCTGAGCGCCCGAACCATAGCTCCAGGAGCCTAACCCCCGGGGGCCCCAAGCACAGCTCCAGGGGCCCAACCCCTGGGGGCCCCAACACCTGCTCCAGGAGCCCAACCCCTGGGGGCCCCAAAACCAGCTCCAGGGGCCCAATCCCTGAGCGCCAGAACCATAGCTCCAGGGGCCTAATCCCTGAGGGCCCCAACACCAGCTCCAGGGGCCAAACCCCGGGGGGCCCCAACACCTGCTCCAGGAGCTCAACCCCTGGGGGCCCCAAAACCAGCTCCAGGGGCCCAATCCCTGAGTGCCGGAACCATAGCTCCAGGGGCCTAATCCCTGAGGGCCCGCACGCCAGCTCCAAGGGTACAACCCCATAGCACCCGAACCATAGCGCAAGGGGCTTAACCCCTGGGGCCCCAACACCAGCTCCAGGGGCCCAACCCCTGGGAGTCCCAACACCAGCTACAGGGGCCCAACCCCAGAGCTCCCGAACCATAGCTCCATGCGGGGAAATGCTCTGTGCACTACCCTATGTGGCCACACGGTGTCACTCTTGCTCCATGCAGGAAATGCTCTGGGCATTTCCCTGCATGGCCACACAGTGTTACTGTTGCTCCATGCGTGAAATGTCTGGGCATTACTGTGATGGAGTCGGGACTGTCTGTGTGGGGGATGGGAGAGCAAGGGGTGACATTAGGTCAGGGGCCCCAACACCAGCTCCAGCGGCCCAACCCCTGAGCGCCCGAACCATAGCTCCAGGGGCCCAACCCCTGAGAGCCCGAACCATAGCTCCAGGGGCCTAAATCCTGTGGGCCCCAACCCCAGCTCCAGGGTCCCAACCCCTGGGGACCCCACCACCAGCTCCAGGGCCCAACCCCTGTGCGCCCGAACCATAGATCCAGGGGTCTAACCCCTGGGGCCCCAGCACTAGCTGCAGGGGCCCAGCCCCTGGGGCCCCAATACCAGCTCTAGGGGCCCAACCCTTGAGAGCCCGAACCATAGCTCCAAGTTCCTAAATCCTGTGGGCCCCAACCCCAGCTCCGGGGCCCAACCCCTGGGGGCCCCACCACCAGCTCCAGGGGCCCAAACCCTGAGCGCCCGAACCATAGCTCCAGGGGTCTAACCCCTGGGGCCCCAACACTAGCTGCAGGGGCCCAGCCCCTGGGGCCCCAACACCAACTCCAGGGACCCAACCCCTGAGCGCCCGAACCATAGCTCCATGGACCTAACCCCTGGTGGCCCCAACCCCAGCTCCAGGGGCCCAACCCCTGGGGGCCCCAACACCAGCTCCAAGAGCCCAATCCCTGGGAGGCCCAACACCAGCTCCAGGGGCCTAACTCCAGAGCGCCTGAACCATAGTTCCAGGGGCCCAACCCCTGGGGGCCCCAACACCAGCTCCAGGGGTCAAACCCCTGAGCGCCCGAACCATAGCTCCAGGGGCCTAACCCCTGGGGGCCCCAACCCCAGCTCCAGGGGCGTAACCCACGGGGCCCCAACCCCAGCTCCAGGGTCCCAACCCCTGGGGCCCTCGACCCCAGCTCCAGGGGCCCAACCCCTGGGGGCCCCAACACCAGCTTCAGGGGCCCAACCCCTGGGGGCCCCAACACCAGCTCCAGGAGCCCAACCCCTGGGGGCCCCAACACAAGTTCCAGGGGCCGAATACCGGAGCTCCCTAACCATAGCTCCAGGGGCCCAACCCCTAGGGACCCCAACACCAGCTCCAGGGGCCCAACCCCTGAGCGCCAAACCATAGCTCCAGGGGCCTAACCCCCGGGGGCCCCAACCCTAGCTCCAGGGTCCGAACCCCTGTGGTCCCCAACACCAGCTCCAGGGGCCCAACCACTGAGCGCCCGAACCATAGCTCCAGAGGCCGAACCCCTGGGGGCCCCAACCACAGCTCCAGGGGCCCAACCCCTGCGGGCACCACCAGGTCCAGGAGCCCAACCCCTGGGGGCCCCAACACTAGCTCCAGGAGCCCAACCCCAGAGCGCCCGAAACATAGCTGCAGGGGCCCAATCCCTGGGGGCCCCTACACTAGCTCCAGGGGCCCAACCCCTGGGGCCCTCCACCCTAGCTCCAGGGGCCCAACCGCTGAGCGCCCGAACTATAGCTCCAGGGGCCCAACCCCTGTGCGCCCGAACAATAGCTCCAGGGGCCTAAACCCTGGGTCCCCAACACCAGCTCCAGGGGCAAAACCCCTTGGGGACCCAACACAAGCTCCAGGGGCCCAACCCCTGAGCGCCCGAACCAAAGCTCCAGGGGCCTAACCCCTGGAGGCTCCAATCCCACCTCCAGGGGCCCAACCCCTGGGGGCCCCAAAACCAGCTCCAGGGGCTCAATCCCTGAGCGCCCGAACCATAGCTCCAGGGGCCTAACCCCCGGGGGCCCGAACCCCAGCTCCAGGGGCCCAACCCCTGGGGGTCCAATCACCAGCTACAGGGGCCCAACCGCTGAGCGCCCGAACCATAACTCCAGGGGCCTAACCCCCGGGGGCCCCAAGCACAGCTCCAGGGGCCCAACCCCTTTGGGCCCCAACACCTGCTCCAGGAGCCCAACCCCTGGGGGCCCCAAAACCAGCTCCAGGGGCCCAATTCCTGAGCGCCAGAACCATAGCTCCAGGGGCCTAATCCCTGAGGGCCCCAACACCAGCTCCAGGGGCCCAACCCCTGGGAGCCCCAACACCATCTCCAGGGGCCCAACCCCAGAGTGCCCAAACCATAGCTCTAGCGGCCTATTCCCTGGGGGCCCGCACGCCAGCTCTAAGGGCCCAACCCCTGAGCACCCGAACCATAGCGCAAGGGGCTTAACCCCTAGGGCCCCAACACCAGCTCCAGGGGCCCAACCCCTGGGAGTCCCAACACCAGCTACAGGGGCCCAACCCCAGAGCTCCCGAACCATAGCTCCATGCGGGGAAATGCTCTGTGCACTACCCTATGTGGCCACACGTTGTCACTCTTGCTCCATGCAGGAAATGCTCTGGGCATTACCCTGCATGGCCACACAGTGTTACTGTTGCTCCATGCGTGAAATGTCTGGGCATTACTGTGATTGAGTCGGGACTGTCTGTGTGGGGGATGGCAGAGCAAGGGGTGACATTAGGTCAGGGGCCCCAACACCAGCTCCAGCGGCCCAACCCCTGAGCGCCAGAACCATAGCTCCAGGGGTCTAACCCCTGGGGCCCCAACACTAGCTGCATGTGCCCAGCCCCTGGGGCCCCAACACCAGCTCCAGGGGCCCAACCCCTGAGAGCCCGAACCATAGCTCCAGGGGTCTAAATCCTGTGGGCCCGAACCCCAGCTTCAGGGGCCCAATCCCTGGGGGCCCCACCACCAGCTCCAGGGGCCCAAGCCCTGAGTGCCCGAACCATAGCTCCAGGGGTCTAACCCCTGGGGTCCCAACACTAGCTGCAGGGGCTCAGCCCCTTAGCGCCCAAACCATAGCTCCAGAGGCCTAACCCCCGGGGGCCCCAAAACCAGCTCCAGGGTCCGAACCCCTGTGGGCCCCAACACCAGCTCCAGGGGCCCAACCCCTGAGCGCCCGTACCATAGCTCCAGAGGCCGAACCCCTGGGGGCCCCAACCACAGCTCCAGGGGCCCAACCCCTGCGGTCACCACCAGGTCCAGGAGCCCAACCCCTGGGGGCCCCAACACCAGCTCCAGGGGCTCAATCCCTGAGCGCCAAACCATAGCTCCAGGGGCCTAACCCCCGGGGCCCCGAACCCCAGCTCCAGGGGCCAAACCCCTGGGGGTCCATACACCAGCTACAGGGGCCCAACCCCTGAGCGCCCGAACCATAGTTCCAGGGGCCTAACCCCCGGGGGCCCCAAGCACAGCTCCAGGGGCCCAACCCCTGGGGGCCCCAACACCTGCTCCAGGAGCCCAACCCCTGGGGGCCCCAAAACCAGCTCCAGGGGCCCAATCCCTGAGCGCCAGAACCATAGCTCCAGGGGCCTAATCCCTGAGGGCCCCAACACCAGCTCCAGGGGCCAAACCCCTGGGGGCCCCAACACCTGATCCAGGAGCCCAACCCCTGGGGGCCTCAAAACCAGCTCCAGGGGCCGAATCCCTGAGTGCCAGAACCATAGCTCCAGGGGCCTAATCCCTGAGGGCCCCAACACCAGCTCCAGGGGCCCAATCCCTGGGAGCCCCAACACCAGCTCCAGGGGCCCAACCCCAGAGTGCCCAAACCATAGCTCTAGGGGCCTATTCCCTGGGGGCCCGCACGCCAGCTCTAAGGGCCCAACCCCTGAGCGCCCGAACCATAGCGCAAGGGGCTTAACCCCTGGGGCCCCAACACCAGCTACAGGGGCCCAAACCCTGGGAGTCCCAACAGCAGCTACAGGGGCCCAACCCCAGAGCTCCCGAACCATAGCTCCATGCGGGGAAATGCTCTGTGCACTACCCTATGTGGCCACACGGTGTCACTATTGCTCCATGCAGGAAATGCTCTGGGCATTTCCCTGCATCGCCACACAGTGTTACTGTTGCTCCATGCATGAAATGTCTGGGCATTACTGTGATGGAGTCGGGACTGTCTGTGCGGGGGATGGGAGAGCAAGGGGTGCCATTAGGTCAGGGGCCCCAACACCAGCTCCAGCGGCCCAACCCCTGAGCGCCCGAACCATAGCTCCAGGGGCCCAACCCCTGAGAGCCCGAACCATAGCTCCAGGGGCCTAAATCTTGTGGGCCCCAACCCCAGCTCCAGGGCCCAACCCCTGGGGACCCCACCACCAGCTCCAGGGCCCAACCCCTGTGCGCCCGAACCATAGCTCCAGGGGTCTAACCCCTGGGGCCCCAACACTAGCTGCAGGGGCCCAGCCCCTGGGGCCCCAACACCAGCTCCAGGGGCCCAACCCCTGAGAGCCCGAACCATAGCTCCAAGGGCCTAAATCCTGTGGGCCCCAACCCCAGCTCCAGGGGCCCAACCCCTGGGGGCCCCACCACCAGCTCCAGGGGCCCAAACCCTGAGCGCCCGAACCATAGCTCCAGGGGTCTAACCCCTGGGGCCCCAACACTAGCTGCAGGGGCCCAGCCCCTGGGGCCCCAACACCAACTCCAGGGACCCAACCCCTGAGCGCCCGAACCATAGCTCCATGGACCTAACCCCTGGTGGCCCCAACCCCAGCTCCAGGGGCCCAACCCCTGGGGGCCCCAACACCAGCTCCAAGAGCCCAATCCCTGGGAGGCCCAACACCAGCTCCTGGGGCCCAACCCCAGAGCGCCTGAACCATAGTTCCAGGGGCCCAACCCCTGGGGGCCCCAACACCAGCTCCAGGGGCCAAACCCCTGAGCGCCGTACCATAGCTCCAGGGGCCTAACCCCTGGGGGCCCCAACCCCAGCTCCAGGGGCGTAACCCACGGCGCCCCAACCCCAGCTCCAGGGTCCCAACCCCTGGGGCCCTCGACCCCAGTTCCAGGGGCCCAACCCCTGAGCGCCCGAACCATAGCTGCAGAGGCCTAACCCCCGAGGGCCCCAACCCCAGCTCCAGGGGCCCAACCCCTGGGGGCCCCAACACCAGCTTCAGGGGCCCACCCCTGGGGGCCCCAACACCAGCTCCAGGAGCCCAACCCCTGTGGGCCCCAACACAAGTTCCAGGGGCCGAATTCCGGAGCGCCCTAACCATAGCTCCAGGGGCCCAACCCCTAGGGACCCCAACACCAGCTCCAGGGGCCCAACCCCTGAGCGCCCAAACCATAGCTCCAGGGGCCTAACCCCCGGGGGCCCCAACCCCAGCTCCAGAGTCCGAACCCTTGTGGGCCCCAACACCAGCTCCAGGAGCCCAACCCCTGAGCGCCCGAACCATAGCTCCAGAGGCCGAACCCCTGGGGGCCCCAACCACAGCTCCAGGGGCCCAACCCCTCGGGCACCACCAGGTCCAGGAGCCCAACCCATGGGGGCCCCAACACTAGCTCCAGGAGCAAAACCCCAGAGCGAACGAAACATAGCTCCAGGGGCCCAATACCTGGGGGCCCCAACACTAGCTCCACGGGCCCAACCCCTGGGGCCCTCCACCCCAGCTCCAGGGGCCCAACCGCTGAGCGCCCGAACTATAGCTCCAGGGGCCCAACCCCTGTGCGCCCGAACCATAGCTCCAGGGGCCTAACCCCTGGGTCCCCAACACCAGCTCCAGGGGCAAAACCCCTTGGGGACCCAACACAAGCTCCAGGGGCCCAACCCCTGAGCGCCCGAACCAAAGCTCCAGGGGCCTAACCCCTGGAGGCCCCAATCCCAGCTCCAGGGGCCCAACCCCTGGGGGCCCCAAAACCAGCTCCAGGGGCTCAATCCCTGAGCGCCCGAACCATAGCTCCAGGGGCCTAACCCCCGGGGGCCCGAACCCCAGCTCCAGGGGCCCAACCCCTGGGGGTCCAAACACCAGCTACAGGGGCCCAACCCCTGAGCGCCCAAACCATAACTCCAGGGACCTAACCCCCGGGGGCCCCAACCACAGCTCCAGGGGCCCAACCCCTTTGGGCCCCAACACCTGCTCCAGGAGCCCAACCCCTGGGGGCCCCAAAACCAGCTCCAGGGGCCCAATCCCTGAGCGCCAGAATCATAGCTCCAGGATCCTAATCCCTGAGGGCCCCAACACCAGCTCCAGGGGCCCAACCCCTGGGAGCCCCAACACCAGCTCCAGGGGCCCAACCCCAGAGTGCCCAAACCATAGCTCTAGGGGCATATTCCCTGGGGGCCCGCACGCCAGCTCCAAGGGCCCAACCCCTGAGCGCCCGAACCATAGCGCAAGGGGCTTAACCCCTGGGGCCCCAACACCAGCTCCAGGGGCCCAACCCCTGGGAGTCCCAACACCAGCTCCAGGGGCCCAACCCCAGAGCTCCCGAACCATAGCTCCATGCGGGGAAATGCTCTGTGCACTACCCTATGTGGCCACACGGTGTCACTCTTGCTCCATGCAGGAAATGCTCTGGGCATTACCCTGCATGGCCACACAGTGTTACTGTTGCTCCATGCGTGAAATGTCTGGGCATTACTGTGATGGAGTCGGGACTGTCTGTGTGGGGGATGGCAGAGCAAGGGGTGACATTAGGTCAGGGGCCCCAACACCAGCTCCAGCGGCCCAACCCCTGAGCGCCAGAACCATAGCTCCAGGGGCCTAACCCCTGTGGGCCCCAACACCAGCTGCAGGGGCCTGTTAGGCCTGAATAAAGATATAGCAGACAAAACCAGGTATGCCAACCTGACCAAAGTCAGGCTAACAGAGGTTTGTGGGTAATCCCTGAGTGGAAAACACTGAGAAGCAGCAGCATGTCTCACAAGCGCTGGGAAAAAGTGAGATAAGAGAGAAGCTGCATTCCTGGCATAGTACCAGATGTGCTGTGTTCGGGCAGCTCCTTCGAAGAACTGATAAGAGTCCTAGTTTCCCAGCCTCCTTGTTTTCGCTCCCTGGTTTTGTTCTTTGTTTGTTTTGAACTCCCCTACATTTCTAACTTTAGGCATGCATGTATACTAAAGGTGTCTAGTTTCTAGTTGTTAGAAGAAGGGGGTGGGTTGCTCCAGTGAATAATTTATGACGCGACGGAACTGTCTATATAGGCTTATACTAAGATGTAAAGAGCAGGCTGGTTCTCTCTGGAGACGAGCTGCTCTCTATTGATGCGTGCACTTGTCAATAAAGAGCTTTTGATCGGACCTTGCTGGTGTTGCCTGTCTCTCTCGCGGTCAGACAACGAACTTTGCCGTCTGGGGTAGAGTCCCTGACATCTTTGGCGACTCCGCCGGGACCCGTCTGACTCTCCGGCGGGGGATCGGACCCTGAGGCAACGCAGCGCGCATCCTCCAGTTTAGAGGAGCCTTGCCTGGTGATCTGATCTCTGCGTTGGCGATAAGGCGTGTTCTGTGAACCAGCTGAAACTCGTAGAAATCCAGCAACGTCCACCTACCCGTTGAGTAGGGTCCAGGTTGTCGGGGTTAGAGTCCCTGACTACTTAGGTCTGGGTTAGAGTCCCAGTCCAGGTCTGGGTTAGAGTCCCAGTCCAGGTTTGCGCAGGATCCAAGTTGTCTGGGTTTGAGTCCCAGTCCAGGTATTCAAGTCCCTGGAGAGGTAAGTGAGAGCTCGACGTGGGGAGGTGGGGGTTAGAGTCCCTTTACCTCGACGCAGGGAAGAGGGGTTAGAGTCCCTTCATTAAAATGGGACAAGTTGGCAATAAGTGCCCGGGGGACGCCCCGTTGTCTCTGATACTTAGAGATTGGAAAGAGATTTCTGAGACAGCTGGTCTAGTTAAATTTAAGATGAGAAATCTGTGTTGGATCCAATGGCCATCATTTACCTTTCATTTGCCCCTGACTAGAGACTGGCCGGAGGGTGAAACCTTTTCCACAGATAGGATGAACTCCTTAAGGGATGTTTTGGTTGATCTTAGGCCGGAACAAATGGATTACTTGTTTGTATGGTATAATTATAAACCCATGGAGGGACGGGTAGCTTTTGAAGCTGTTTGTATGGATAGCTCTTGTAAAAAAATCACCCACCATATGCACCAGAGCCGCACCGGGAGGAGGACAATTTTGTTCCTGTTCTTCCCCGTCTGATAGAGTGCAAGGATTCAAAAGCAGGTTAGGGACAGTTCAGGGACAGAGGAGAATCAAGGGGGAGCTCAGAGTGATGGTCCCTCATCTTCAGAGGAATCAGGCAGCCTCACCCCCTCTGTGCAGCCTCCAGCCAGCCTTTTGCAAACTTGGTCAGGGACTGCTTTTCAAACACCCCCAATATTACAGCAGCCCTTGTCCTTGCCCTTGTGGACCCCCACTAGGTTACTTAACTCCATGAGGGAGAATGTTTCTGAGACACCTCTGATATTACAATCCTCATTGAGAATTTATCTGGTTCTACTGGTTGCTGGGGAACATGAGATGGTTTTACCCATACCCTGTTTGCAACATCAAATTTGTTTAACTGGCAGCGCACTATGCCTCACTTATGAGACAATCCTGAGGCAGTGGAAAGAATGTTCTGCATAATCTTTTTCACTCATGTGCCCACTTGGGCAAATGTAAATCAGTTATTAGATACTCTCATGACAGAAGATGAAAGACAAAAAGTAAAAGAAAAATCTGCAGCTCATTTGAATGCACCTTGGCTAATTACTGACCCTAACTGGAATCCCAATAATCCAGCTCAAAAGACAAAGTTGGATGGATTTTTAAAAGCTGTTTTGAATGGTATTAGAGATGCAGGGGAGGCTACTCCAAATTGGAGCAAGGTGAGTGCTTGTGTTCAGCATCCAGATAAGCACCTCTCTGACTTTTGTGCTCAACTGATTTGTGAAGTTAAAAAGCATGGGAATTTAAATCCTGAAACTGATCATGGAAAGGAGATGGTTAAAATGGTTTTCATGTCACAATGTGCAAAGGATATTGCAAAGAGATTTAGAGAGCATCCAGATGGTACGCAAGGGAAAAGTTTGTCTGAAGTAGTTAGCATTGCTACTAGAATGTTTAATGGGAAAGAGAAAAAGAAAGAAAAAGACATAAGGAACGGGTTAATTTAAAAATCATCTTGGCCTCGGGATGGAAGGAGGGGGTTGCTCTGCGTTCAGGGTCAGGAATCGGCGTGGACTGTGCTTGGTGCAGGGAGGGGCTGCTTTCAGCCCCAGCTGGCTGTGAAGGAAAAAATATAGACAGAGGCGAAGCAAAGGAAATACAAGTTACAGAACTGAAATTACATTTGCAAAGCTTAACTGTCCAGTAAGATCCAACAGAGTGCCTTTGTGACCCTGGAGTCGGTGTGGCTTGGTGACACCAAAGAAGCCACAGGCAGCCGACCTGGACTGGAACCTCTGAAAGAGACGCCGCAGGAGATTCCAGGGTGTAAAAGAACAGCCCTCCCAAGAGCAGAAGCATGTTGGAAATTCTGGACAAGCTGTATACAGGATAATCTCCCTTCCACCTCTCCCCCTCCTCTGAACATTATACACAGAAGTGGCCAGTCTGGACGTACGTGTGTAAGTATGAAAGGAGCTTCGGGCTTGGGGCATTAATATTTTCCTGAGTGATGTGAGAGCGTTCCCAACACTCTCCGTTGTTGTTTTATTATTTTATAAATGAAGCTTTAAAATTCAGTTATATGGTGTGTTTTCTTTATCTTCCCCCAACGATCCTGTAGTGTCAGCCTGATCATCTGACATGAGGGATAGATTGGTAACAGAAATTTGTCACAGTTTGGTGAGCAATTAAGAAGGGGGGAGCCCTGCAGAATTTACACCATCTATTTGTTTTACCCTTGTTATTTTGTGTTTGCTTTGCTTGGTACTGTTGGTGTTATACGCTGAGAACTGCATGAGTAAAAGTAAGTCCTAATAGGATAAGGAAACACTATTTGGTTCTGGTTCTGTTCTATTTAACCAGTTACTGTTGTTGTTTTTTTTCTCTGTTCATTTGGGTGTTAGGAGTGTGGGCGGAACTGAACCTCTCGTTCGTAATTCCTCGGAGTGGAAGCCATGTGTGCGAGAGAGTTCTGAGGTGGAATTAAGATCCTTCTGTCCCGTCTCCTGTAGCAGTCAGTGTATAGAAGTAGGAAAGTCTGGCTTAAATTGTAATTCCCTCTGCGCTCTGTGTAATTCTCTTTTCTGTTTAAGTGTCAAACAGATGAATGAGTCTCTGGGTAAACCCTCTAAGAATAGTCCTTCAAATTATATGTTAAGTAAATGGCCTTTGCCCAATGGGCCATGTGTCTTCATCCAGGTGGCAAGCCTCATGAAGGAGGACTCGGGTAGTCTTGTAAGTAAGAATGTCTAAGGCAAGAGACCAGGAGGGGTGGGGGCTAGTTGAGAAGCCCACCCTCCTAGCTAAACTGGTAGTGGAACAAGTTGGTGCCTATGGAAGGGACGGTTCAGTGAGAAAAGCAGGATCGGGCCCAGGTGGGCAGGCAACAGACAGAGAGATTGGAAAACAGGTTGGAAAACTTTAAGGGTGTAGTGGAAGGAAGGAGTAAGTAAGTGTAAGCATGGGGATTTCAAATACCCAGGACTTACTTGGAATGGTGATTTGAGTTGATAAAAGTGGCTGTTGGGAGACAAGCAAGTGATTTAAGGGAAAGTGAGAAGTTAACTCTGTAGTTGCTGGAGGAAACAGCAGTTGAACTTTGTAAAAATGCTAAAGAGGAAAGTTCTTGGTGTCTTTGAAATGTTTGTAAATAAATTGAGGCAAAGAAATTGTTAATTGCAATCATTTAGAATTTAGTTAAATTAGCTGAAGAATGTATATAGTGCTATGTAATTGAAATTTTATTAGGCTGTAAGGGCACTATAAGTAGTGATGTTTTCTTTCAGTGTTTGAAAGCAAGAGTTAAAAGTAAAAAGCAAGCCAGAAAGCATCTGTATTCATGCAAATTATCTAACTGATAAGGTAGGAGCCACTGAAACCTGGGCTGCCTATGAAACACATAAAATATGGGATAATTCCTCTGTTTTTCCTGAAATCAACAAGGGTATTTGTCTATTTTAAGCAATGATTGTCTGCCCAGAAGGGGTAGACCTCTGTTTTTTTTTGTCTTTCAGATAATCAGAGAAAACTGATGCCAGCTAAACAGCATTCAACGTACCATGCATTTACTGGCACAATAGAAATTATGTTTTGTGTTCTATGTTCTGTCTTGTGGTGTTAGTCTTGTGGCCGGAATTTTTGTGTTTAATATTTTTATAAAATAATCTAGTTTAAAATCAAACAAAAAGGTTAAATTAAAATGCAGATACTTGTTTTGTTCAACTTGGAATACAAAGTGTTTAGATAACTCAGGAGAATGTGATATACTAAAGTCTAATGCATTTCCTTAAGTAAGGAAAAGAAACTTTATTGGTCAAATTGTTAATTGCAAAAATTGTTGTTAAAATTTGCATACCAACAGTCTTTGAAAGCAAAGACATGAAAAGTTAACCCACTCCCCACATTGTACATGGGATCTTTCTGGCTACCTCAGATTTCTAGCCAGAGGGCTGGGGATGGTGGAAGGCTATTGGACTAGAGGTTGTATTGAGTGAACTCCTCAAAGTGGGTGTGCTTGTCCTGGCTTGTTGCTCGAAAGCTCTGTAATAAGGTTATTTTAGTAAAAGGTTATGTGTGGCATATATTGAATAATAAGACTAATGTACTGTATAATGACAATGTGTAGGTGTTCATTGTTGGGAAAAAGGTGTATAAGTAAAAAGTGAAAGTTTCCTTTGCAGGTTAAAAGAAGCCAAGAAGGAAAGAAGGACAAAGAACAGAATGAATTAACTGAAAAAAATAAAATAAAATAAAATAAAATAGCAAGCTCAGGCTATAGATAAGACACTGACTCCATTCAAGGACACTGCTCACAGTTAAGACTTGGTTAACAACCAGGAAAAGGAGAGCTTGAATTTGCCCATGCAGCTATGAGATCTGAAAAACACTGCCAGGCACTAATGAAATGTGTTAAGTTTCTTTTCTCACAGGTAAGGAATCGCTACCCAAAGACCCTAGCAGCCCTGCCACTCCTTACAACCAGGAGACGGGATTGATGTAAAGGTCCACCAACGAAAGACTGCCTTGGCTCCATGCTGGAAAGGCTCTTAAGTCCTGATGACTACCAACACCGCTGTGAAGTGCCAAAGACTGACTGCTTGGACCCAAGATTCTCAGTGCAAAAAGACCCCTCCACATTGGGAGAATTCTCCTACTGATGATTAGCCTATTTCACCTTCTAGCTCCACTGTGCCTTCTGGACAGCAGGGAAAAAGTACAAGGTGAAGTGCTAGCAACCTCTCCCTTATCCGCTGACAGATCTACTGTGCCTTTGAATTTTTCTAGAAAAAGCAAAACCATTACAGGGTGATGTGCTAGTAACCTCTCCCCTATATGATGCTGCACCAAGACTGTTTTGGGAAAGAAGAAGGAACACTCACTCCACTGAAATTGCTAAAGTCCAGGAATTCCTGACTAGAAAGGGCATTAAGAACTGACCCCGGTGAAGAAACAAAGAATTGTACACTGGCAGAAAAAATTTGTGGGACCCATGCTTGGGAATGTGGTATTGATTGGATTTTGGGGTTTATTCTACAGGCTGTGCCCTGTGTTCTGGATAAATTCTTCAGCATGTATTGCTCTCTCTAATTGGATTTTAAATAACAAGTACCCGAAGAGTTTGTTCTGCCACTGGAAATTTTACCTGTATTGAAACCATTCCAGTGACTAATAATGTAACCCCCTCCTATGCTATTAATGTCAATGCCTTTTAAAAGTACCTGAAAATAGTTAAATAACAAATGTAATATAGTACTACACCAAGGAAAGATGGTATTAAATATCACTGAGGCTGGGAAGGCATTGCAGTGGGATCTAGTATGTTTGGAGATTCAGAATTTCCTGAATGACCAGCTGATGGCCATTTGGAGTGATCTTGAGTACCAGACTTGGCCCACTGCCCTTACAGACACATCAGGAGTACCATCTGATCTGTGGTCATGGAGATATACTAAAGACTTTCTGGGTGGAAGTGTAAACATTTACAGTGCTCCTTCCAAGCATTTGGACCGGGGGGTGTGGGCTTCCACATACCGAATCCTGACGGGTCCATGGGGAGGATGCACATGGGACTGGATTATTCACCGAAACATCTGGGAAATTAGACCACTTGGTATACCTAACTGATTTATAGTCAGTGCCCCAATCCCTTAGTTGTCAGACAAACAGGATTCCACTCTTTTGTCCGTGCACTCATTCCTGGATTGTGGGTGGCTAAGCTCAAGAGAACAGTTGTAAATATTTCCGCAGAGCTTGAAAAAAAACAGATAATGCATTAATAGACGCTTTCCAAAAGTTGCAACGAAAGACTGATGAAGTAGCAGAAGTAACTTTGCAAAATAGACGTGTGCTAAATGCCATGAATGCTGAATTAGGGAGGGGCTTGTTATCGCATTGGGGAAAAATGTTGCTTTGCTGTTAATCACTCTGGCTTAATTGACAAAGATTTACAAGCTATTAAGAATGTTGCTGTTGTTTTCCATGCTATATCTCTTGATCACACTTTAAGTTTTAAGGACCTCCACTCAGACCTTGGGTCATGGTTTACTAGCCTCCCCCGTACAATTGTTAAATGGATATGTGTCCCAAGAGTCCCATTATGGTCCTCTAGGGACAAAGGGGGGATTGTTAGGCCTGAATAAAGATATAGCAGACAAAACCAGGTATGCCAACCTGACCAAAGTCAGGCTAACAGAGGTTTGTGGGTAATCCCTGAGTGGAAAACACTGAGAAGCAGCAGCATGTCTCACAAGCGCTGGGAAAAAGTGAGATAAGAGAGAAGCTGCATTCCTGGCATAGTACCAGATGTGCTGTGTTCGGGCAGCTCCTTCGAAGAACTGATAAGAGTCCTAGTTTCCCAGCCTCCTTGTTTTCGCTCCCTGGTTTTGTTCTTTGTTTGTTTTGAACTCCCCTACATTTCTAACTTTAGGCATGCATGTATACTAAAGGTGTCTAGTTTCTAGTTGTTAGAAGAAGGGGGTGGGTTGCTCCAGTGAATAATTTATGACGCGACGGAACTGTCTATATAGGCTTATACTAAGATGTAAAGAGCAGGCTGGTTCTCTCTGGAGACGAGCTGCTCTCTATTGATGCGTGCACTTGTCAATAAAGAGCTTTTGATCGGACCTTGCTGGTGTTGCCTGTCTCTCTCGCGGTCAGACAACGAACTTTGCCGTCTGGGGTAGAGTCCCTGACAGGCCCAACCCCTGAGTGCCCGAACCATAGTTCCAGGGGCCCAACCCCTGAGCGCCCGAACCATAGCTCCAGGAGTCTAACCCCTGGGGCCCCAACACTAGCTGCAGGGGCCCAGGCCCTGGGGCCCCAAAACCAGCTCCAGGGGCCCAACCCCTGAGAGCCCGAACCATAGCTCCAGGGGCCAAAATCCTGTGGGCCCCAACACCAACTCCAGGGGCCCAACCCCTGGGGGCCCCACCACCAGCTCCAGGGGCCCAGCCCCGGAGGGCCCAAACCATAGCTCCAGGGGCCTAACCCCCGGGGGCCCCAACCCCAGCTCCAGGGTCCGAACCCCTGTGGGCCCGAACACCAGCTCCAGGGGCCCAACCCCTGAGCGCCCGAACCATAGCTCCAGAGGCCGAACCCCTGGGGGCCACAACCACAGCTCTAGGGGCCCAACCCCTGCGGTCACCACCAGGTCCAGGAGCCCAACCCCTGGGGGCCCCAACACCAGCTCCAGGGGCCCAACCCCTGAGCGCCCAAACCATAGCTCCAGGGGCCTAACCCCCGGGGGCCCCAACCCCAGCTCCAGGGTCCGAACCCCTGTGGGCCCCAACACCAGCTCCAGAGGCCCAACCCCTGAGCGCCCGAACCATAGCTTCAGAGGCCTAACCCCTGGGAGCCCCAACCACAGCTCCAGGGGCCCAACCACTGCGGGCACCACCAGCTCCAGGAGCCCAACACCTGGGGCCCCAACACTAGCTCCAGGGGCCCAACCCCAGAGCGCCCGAAACATAGCTCCAGGGGCCCAATCCCTGGGGGAC
The DNA here is from genome assembly GCF_025201925.1 of Gopherus flavomarginatus. Classification (NCBI taxonomy): domain Eukaryota; kingdom Metazoa; phylum Chordata; order Testudines; family Testudinidae; genus Gopherus; species Gopherus flavomarginatus. The sequence goes on along the minus strand of NW_026114692.1, from coordinate 170,331 downwards.
CCATCAGTAGCTCCAGGGGCCCAACCCCTGGAGCCCTCCACCCCAGCTCCAGGGGCCCAAATGCTGAGCGCCCGAACTATAGCTCCAGGGGCCCAACCCCTGAGCGCCCGAACCATAGCTCCAGGGGCCTAACCCCTGGGTCCCCAACACCAGCTCCAGGGGCAAAACCCCTTCGGGACCCAACACAAGCTCCAGGGGCCCAACCCCTGAGCGCCCGAACCAAAGCTCCAAGGGCCTAACCCCTGGAGGCTCCAATCCCAGCTCCAGGGGCCCAACCCCTGGGGGCCCCAAAACCAGCTCCAGGGGCTCAATCCCTGAGCGCCCGAACCATAGCTCCAGGGGCCTAACCCCCTAGGCCCCGAACCCCAGCTCCAGGGGCCCAACCCCTGGGGGTCGAAACACAAGCTACAGGGGCCCAACCCCTGAGCGCCCGAACCATAGCTCCAGAGGCCTAACCCCCGGGGGCCCCAAGCACATCTCCAGGGGCCCAACCCCTGGGGGCCCCAACACCTGCTCCAGGAGCCCAACCCCTGGGGGCCCCAAAACCAGCTCCAGGGGCCCAATCCCTGAGCGCCAGAACCATAGCTCCAGGGGCCTAATCCCTGAGGGCCCCAACACCAGCTCCAGGGGCCAAACCCCTGGGGGCCCCAACACCTGCTCCAGGAGCCCAACCCCTCGGGGACCCAAAACCAGCTCCAGGGGCCCAATCCCTGAGTGCAGAACCATAGCTCCAGGGGCCTTATCCCTGAGGGCCCCAACACCAGCTCCAGGGGCCCAACCCCTGGGAGCCCCAACACCAGCTACAGGGGCCCAACCCCAGAGTGCCCAAACCATAGCTCTAGGGGCCTAAATCCTGTGGGCCCCAACCCCAGCTCCAGGGTCCCAACCCCTGGGGACCCGACCACCAGCTCCAGGGCCCAAACCCTGTGCGCCCGAACCATAGCTCCAGGGGTCTAACCCCTGGGGCTCCAACACTAGCTGCAGGGGCTCAGCCCCTGTGGCCCCAACACCAGCTCCACGGGCGCAACCCCTGAGAACCCGAACCATAGCTCCAAGGGCCTAAATCTTGTGGGCCCCAACCCCAGCTCCAGGGGCCCAACCCCTGGGGGCCCCACCACCAGCTCCAGGGGCCGAAATCCTGAGCGCCCAAACCATAGCTCCAGGGGTCTAACCCCTGGGGCCCCAACACTAGCTGCAGGGGCCCAGCCCCTGGGGCCCCAACACCAACTCCAGGGACCCAACCCCTGAGCGCCCGAACCATAGCTCCATGGACCTAACCCCTGGTGGCCCCAACCCCAGCTCCAGGTGCCCAACCCCTGGGGGCCCCAACACCAGCTCCAAGAGCCCAATCCCTGGGAGCCCCAACACCAGCTCCAGGGGCCCAACCCCAGAGCGCCTGAACCATAGTTCCAGGGGCCCAACACCTGGGGGCCCCAACACGAGCTCCAGGGGCTAAACCCCTGAGCGCCCGAACCATAGCTCCAGGGGCCTAACCCCTGGGGGCCCCAACCCCAGCTCCAGGGACGTAACCCATGGGGCCCCAACCCCAGCTCCATGGTCCCAACCCATGGGGCCCTCGACCCCAGTTCCAGGGGCCCAACCCCTGAGCGCCCGAACCATAGCTGCAGAGGCCTAACCCCCGAGGGAACAAACCGCAGCTCCAGGGGCCCAACCCCTGGGGGCCCCAACACCAGCTTCAGGGGCCCAACCCCTGGGGGCCCCAACACCAGCTCCAGGAGCCCAACCCCTGGGGGCCCCAACACAAGTTCCAGGGGCCGAATACCGGAACACCCTAACCATAGCTCCAGGGGCCCAACCCCTAGGGACCCCAACACCAGCTCCAGGGGCCCAACCCCTGAGCGCCCAAACCATAGCTCCAGGTGCCTAAAACCCGGGGGCCCCAACCCCAGCTCCAGGGTCCGAAACCCTGTGGGCCCCAACACCAGCTCCAGGGGTCCAACCCCTGAGCGCCCGAAAAATAGCTCCAGAGGCCCAATCCCTTGTTGCCCCAACACTAGCTCCAGGGGCCCAACCCCTGGGGCCCTCCACCCCAGCTCCAGGGGCCCAACCGCTGAGAGCCCGAACTATAGCTCCAGGGGCCCAACCCCTGTGCGCCCGAACCATAGCTCCAGGGGCCTAACCCCTGGGTCCCCAACACCAGCGCCAGGGGCAAAACCCCTTGGGGACCCAACACAAGCTCCAGGGGCCCAACCCCTGAGCGCCCGAACCAAAGCTCCAGGGGCCTAACCCCTGGAGGCCCCAATCCCAGCTCCAGGGGCCCAACCCCTGGGGGCCCCAAAACCAGCTCCAGGGGCTCAATCCCTGAGCGCCCGAACCATAGCTCCAGGGGCCTAACCCCCGGGGGCCCGAACCCCAGCTCCAGGGGCCCAACCCCTGGGGGTCCAAACACCAGCTACAGGGGCCCAACCCCTGAGCGCCCGAACCATAAGTCCAGGGGCCTAACCCCCGGGGGCCCCAACCACAGCTCCAGGGGCCCAACCCCTTTGGGCCCTAACACCTGCTCCAGGAGCCCAACCCCTGGGGGCCCCAAAACCAGCTCCAGGGGCCCAATCCCTGAGCGCCAGAGCCATAGCTCCAGGGGCCTAATCCCTGAGGGCCCCAACACCAGCTCCAGGGGCCCAACCCCTGGGAGCCCCAACACCAGCTCCAGGGGCCCAACCCCAGAGTGCCCAAACCATAGCTCTAGGGGCCTATTCCCTGGGGGCCCGCACGCCAGCTCTAAGGGCCCAACCCCTGAGCGCCCGAACCATAGCGCAAGGGGCCCAATCCCTGGAGTCCCCAACACTAGCTCCAGGGGCCCAACCCCTGGGGCCCACCTCCCCACCTCCAGGGTCCCAACCGCTGAGCGCCCGAACTATAGCTCCAGGGGCCCAACCCCTGTGCGCCCGAACCATAGCTCCAGGGGCCTAACCCCTGGGTCCCCAACACCAGGTCCAGGGGCAAAACCCCTTGGGGACCCAACACAAGCTCCAGGGGCCCAACCCCTGAGCGCCCGAACCAAAGCTCCAGGGGCCTAACCCCTGGAGGCCCCAATCCCAGCTCCAGGGGCCCAACCCCTGGGGGCCCCAAAACCAGCTCCAGGGGCTCAATCCCTGAGCGCCCGAACCATAGCTCCAGGGGCCTAACCCCCGGGGGCCCGAACCCCAGCTCCAGGGGCCCAACCCCTGGGGGCCCCACCACCAGCTCCAGAGGCCCAAACCCTGAGCGCCCGAACAATAGCTCCAGGGGTCTAACCCCTGGGGCCCCAACACTAGCTGCAGGGGCCCAGCCCCTGAGCGCCCGAACCATAGCTCCAGAGGCCGAACCCCTGGGGGCCCCAACCACAGCTCCAGGGTCCCAACCCCTGCGGTCACCACCAGGTACAGGAGCCCAACCCCTGAGAGCCCCAACACCAGCTCCAGGGGCCCAACCCCTGAGCGCCCAAACCATAGCTCCAGGGGCCTAACCCCCGGGGGCCCCAACCCCAGCTCCAGGGTCCGAACCCCTGTGGGCCCCAACACCAGCTCCAGGGGCCCAACCCCTGAGCGCCCGAACCATAGCTCCAGAGGCCTAACCACTGGGAGCCCCAACCACAGCTCCAGGGGCCCAACCACTGCTGGCACCACCAACTCCAGGAGCCCAACACCTGGGGCCCCAACACTAGCTCCAGGGGCCCAACCCCAGAGCGCCCGAAACATAGCTCCAGGGGCCCAATCCCTGGGGGCCCCAACACTAGCTCCAGGGGCCCAACCCCTGGGGCCCTCCTCCCCAGCTCCAGGGGCCCAACCGCTGAGCGCCCGAACTATAGCTCCAGGGCCCAACCCCTGTGCGCCCGAACCATAGCTCCAGGGGCCTAACCCCTCAGTCCCCAACACCAGCGCCAGGGGCAAAACCCCTTGGGGACCCAACACAAGCTCCAGGGGCCCAACCCCTGAGCGCCCGAACCAAAGCTCCAGGGGCCTAACCCCCGGGTGCCCGATCCCCAGATCCAGGGGCCCAACCCCTGGGTGTCCAAACACCAGCTACAGGGGCCCAACCCCTGAGTGCCCAAACCATATCTCCAGGGGCCTAACCCCCGGAGGCCCCAACCACAGCTCCAGGGGCTCAACCCCTGGGGGCCCCAACACCTGTTCCAGGAGCCCAACCCCTGGGGGCCCCAAAACCAGCTCCAGGGGCCCAATCCCTGAGCGCCAGAACCATAGCTCCAGGGGCCTAATCCCTGAGGGCCCCAACACCAGCTCCAGGGGCCCAACCCCTGGGAGCCCCAACACCAGCTCCAGGGGCCCAACCCCAGTGTGCCCAAACCATAGCTCTAGGGGCCTATTCCCTGGGGGCCCGCACGCCAGCTCCAAGGGCCCAACCCCTGAGCGCCAGAACCATAGCGCAAGGGGCTTAACCCCTAGGGCCCCAACACCAGCTCCAGGGGCCCAACCCCTGGGAGTCCCAACACCAGCTCCAGGGGCCCAACCCCAGAGCTCCCGAACCATAGCTCCATGCGGGGAAATGCTCTGTGCACTACCCTATGTGGCCACACGGTGTCACTCTTGCTCCATGCAGGAAATGCTCTGGGCATTACCCTGCATAGCCACACAGTGTTACTGTTGCTCCATGCGTGAAATGTCTGGGCATTACTGTGATGGAGTCGGGACTGTCTGTGTGGGGGATGGCAGAGCAAGGGGTGACATTAGGTCAGGGGCCCCAACACCAGCTCCAGCGGCCCAACCCCTGAGCGCCAGAACCATAGCTCCAGGGGCCTAACCCCTGTGGGCCCCAACACCAGCTCCAGGGGCCCAACCCCTGAGTGCCCGAACCATAGTTCCAGGGGCCCAACCCCTAAGCGCCCGAACCATAGCTCCAGGGGTCTAACCCCTGAGGCCCCAACACTAGCTGCAGGTGCCCAGCCCCTGGGGCCCCAACACCAGCTCCAGGGGCCCAAACCCTGAGAGCCCGAACCATAGCTCCAGGGGCCTAAATCCTGTGGGCCCCAACCCCAGCTCCAGGGGCCCAACCCCTGGGGGCCCCACCACCAGCTACAGGGGCCAAAACCCTGAGCGCCCGAACAATAGCTCCAGGGGTCTAACCCCTGGGGCCCCAACACTAGCTGCAGGGGCCCAGCCCCTGAGCGCCCAAACCATAGCTTCAGGGGCCTAACCCCCAGGGGCCCCAACCCCAGCTCCAGGGTCCGAACCCCTGTGGGCCCCAACACCAGCTCCAGGGGCCCAACCCCTGAGCGCCGGAACCATAGCTCCAGAGGCCGAACCCCTGGGGGCCCCAACCACAGCTCCAGGGGCCCAACCCCTGCGGTCACCACCAGGTCCAGGAGCCCAACACCTGGGGCCCCAACACTAGCTCCAGGGGTCCAACCCCAGAGCGCCCAAAACATAGCTCCAGGGCCCCAATCCCTGGGGGCCCCAACACTAGGTCCAGGGGCCCAACCCCTGGGGCCCTCCACCCCAGCTCCAGGGGCCCAACCGCTGAGCGCCCGAACTATAGCTCCAGGGGCCCAACCCCTGTGCGCCCGAACCATAGCTCCAGGGGCCTAACCCCTGGGTCCCCAACACCAGGTCCAGGGGCAAAACCCCTTGGGGACCCAACCACAGCTCCAGGGGCTCAACCCCTGGGGGCCCCAACACCTGTTCCAGGAGCCCAACCCCTGGGGGCCCCAAAACCAGCTCCAGGGGCCCAATCCCTGAGCGCCAGAACCATAGCTCCAGGGGCCTAATCCCTGAGGGCCCCAACACCAGCTCCAGGGGCCCAACCCCTGGGAGCCCCAACACCAGCTCCAGGGGCCCAACCCCAGTGTGCCCAAACCATAGCTCTAGGGGCCTATTCCCTGGGGGCCCGCACGCCAGCTCCAAGGGCCCAACCCCTGAGCGCCCGAACCATAGCGCCAGGGGCTTAACCCCTGGGGCCCCAACACCAGCTCCAGGGGCCCAACCCCAGAGCTCCCGAACCATAGCTCCATGCGGGGAAATGCTCTGTGCACTACCCTATGTGGCCACACGGTGTCACTCTTGCTCCATGCAATCAATGCTCTGGGCATTACCCTGCATGGCCACACAGTGTTACTCTTGCTCCATGCGTGAAATGTCTGGGCATTACTGTGATGGAGTCGGGACTGTCTGTGTGGGGGATGGCAGAGCAAGGGGTGACATTAGGTCAGGGGCCCCAACAGCAGCTCCAGCGGCCCAACCCCTGAGCCCCAGAACCATAGCTCCAGGGGCCTAACCCCTGTGGGCCCCAACACCAGCTCCAGGGGCCCAACCCCTGAGTACCCGAACCATAGTTCCAGGGGCCCAACCCCTAAGCGCCCGAACCATAGCTCCAGGGGTCTAACCCCTGAGGCCCCAACACTAGCTGCAGGTGCCCAGCCCCTGGGGCCCCAACACCAGCTCCAGGGGCCCAACCCCTGAGAGCCCGAACCATAGCTCCAGGGGCCTAAATCCTGTGGGCCCCAACCCCAGCTCCAAGGGCCCAACCCCTGGGGGCCCCACCACCAGCTCCAGGGGCCCAAACCTTGAGCGCCTGAACAATAGCTCCAGGGGTCTAACCCCTGGGGCCCCAACACTAGCTGCAGGGGCCCAGCCCCTGAGCGCCCAAACCATAGCTCCAGGGGTCTAACCCCAGGGGCCCCAACCCCAGCTCCAGGGTCCGAACCCCTGTGGGCCCCAACACCAGCTCCAGGGGCCCAACCCCTGAGCGCCCGAACCATAGCTCCAGAGGCCGAACCCCTGGGGGCCCCAACCACAGCTCCAGGGGCCCAACCCCTGCGGTCACCACCAGGTCCAGCAGCCCAACCCCTGGGGGACCCAACACCAGCTACAGGGGCCCAACCCCTGAGCGCCCAAACCATAGCTCCAGGGGCCTAACCCCCGGGGGCCCCAACCCCAGCTCCAGGGTCCGAACCCCTGTGGGCCCCAACACCAGCTCCAGGGGCCCAACCCCTGAGCGCCCGAACCATAGCTCCAGAGGTCTAACCCCTGGGAGCCCCAACCACAGCTCCAGGGGCCCAACCACTGCGGGCACCACCAGCTCCAGGAGCCCAACACCTGGGGCCCCAACACTAGCTCCAGGGGCCCAACCCCAGAGCGCCCGAAACATAGCTCCAGGGGCCCAATCCCTGGGGGCCCCAACACTAGCTCCAGGGGCCCAACCCCTGGGGCCCTCCACCCCAGCTCCAGGGGCCCAACCGCTGAGCGCCCGAACTATAGCTCCAGGGGCCCAACCCCTGTGCGCCCGAACCATAGCTCCAGGGGCCTAACCCCTGGGTCCCCAACACCAGCGCCAGGGGCAAAACCCCTTGGGGACCCAACACAAGCTCCAGGGGCCCAACCCCTGAGCGCCCGAACCAAAGCTCCAGGGGCCTAACCCCTGGAGGCCCCAATCCCAGCTCCAGGGGCCCAACCCCTGGGGGCCCCAAAACCAGCTCCAGGGGCTCAATCCCTGAGCGCCCGAACCATAGCTCCAGGGGCCTAACCCCCGGCGGCCCGAACCCCAGCTCCAGGGGCCCAACCCCTGAGTGCCCGAACCATAGTTCCAGGGGCCCAACCCCTGAGCGCCCGAACCATAGCTCCAGGGGTCTAACCCCTGGGGCCCCAACACTAGCTGCAGGGGCCCAGCCCCTGGGGCCCCAACACCAGCTCCAGGGGCCCAACCCCTGAGAGCCTGAACCATAGCTCCAGGGGCCTAAATCCTGTGGGTCCCAACCCCAGCTCCAGGGGCCCAACCCCTGGGGGCCCCACCACCAGCTCCAGGGGCCCAAACCCTGAGCCCCCGAACCATAGCTCCAGGGGTCTAACCCCTGGGGCCCCAACCCTAGCTGCAGGGGCCCAGCCCCTGAGCGCCCAAACCATAGCTCCAGGGGCCCAACCCCCGGGGGCCCCAACTCCAGCTCCAGGGTCCGAACCCCTGTGGGCCCCAACACCAGCTCCAGGGGCCCAACCCCTGAGCGCCCGAACCATAGCTCCAGAGGCCGAACCCCTGGGGGCCCCAACCACAGCTCCAGGGGCCCAACCCCTGCGGGCACCACCAGGTCCAGGAGCCCAACCCCTGGGGGCCCCAACACTAGCTCCAGGAGCCCAACCCCAGAGCGCCCGAAACAGCTCCAGGGGCCCAATCCCTGGGGGCTCCAACACTAGCTCCAGGGGCCAAACCCCTGGGGCCCTCCACCCCAGCTCCAGAGGCCCAACCGCTGAGCACCCGAACTATAGCTCCAGGGGCATAAATCCTGTGGGCCCCAACCCCAGCTGCAGGGGCCCAACCCCTGGGGTCCCCACCACCAGCTCCAGGGGCCCAAACCCTGAGCGCCCGAACCATAGCTACAGGGGTCTAACCCCTGGGGCCCCAACACTAGCTGCAGGGGCCCAGCCCCTGGGGCCCCAACACCAACTCCAGGGACCCAACCCCTGAGCGCCCGAACCATAGCTCCATGGACCTAACCCCTGGTGGCCCCAACCCCAGCTCCAGGGGCCGAACCCCTCGGGGACCCAACACCAGCTCCAAGAGCCCAATCCCTGGGAGCCCCAACACCAGCTCCAGGGGCCCAACCGCTGAGCGCCTGAACTATAGCTCCAGGGGCCCAACCCCTGTGCGCCCGAACCATAGCTCCAGGGGCCGAACCCCTGGGTCCCCAACACCAGGTCCAGGGGCAAAACCCCTTGGGGACCCAACACAAGCTCCAGGGGCCCAACCCCTGAGCGCCCGAACCAAAGCTCCAGGGGCCTAACCCCTGGAGGCCCCAATACCAGCTCCAGGGGCCCAACCACTGGGAGCCCCAACACCTGTTCCAGGAGCCCAACCCCTGGGGGCCCCAAAACCAGCTCCAGAGGCCCAATCCCTGAGCGCCAGAACCATAGCTCCAGGGGCCTAATCCCTGAGGGCCCCAACACCAGCTCCAGGGGCCCAACCCCTGGGAGCCCCAACACCAGCTCCAGGGGCCCAACCCCAGAGTGCCCAAACCATAGCTCTAGGGGCCTATTCCCTGGGGGCGCGCACGCCAGCTCCAAGGGCCCAACCCCTGAGCGCCCGAACCATAGCGCAAGGGGCTTAACCCCTGGGGCCCCAACACCAGCTCCAGGGTCCCAACCCCTGGGAGTCCCAACACCTGCTCCAGGGGCCCAACCCCAGAGCTCCCGAACCATAGCTCCATGGGGGGAAATGCTCTGTGCACTACCCTATGTGGCCACACGGTGTCACTCTTGCTCCATGCAATAAATGCTCTGGGCATTACCCTGCATGGCCACACAGTGTTACTGTTGCTCCATGCGTGAAATGTCTGGGCATTACTGTGATGGAGTCGGGACTGTCTGTGTGGTGGATGGCAGAGCAAGGGGTGACATTAGGTCAGGGGCCCCAACACCAGCTCCAGCGGCCGAACCCCTGAGCCCCAGAACCATAGCTCCAGGGGCCTAACCCCTGTGGGCCCCAACACCAGCTCCCGGGGCCCAACCCCTGAGTGCCCGAACCATAGTTCCAGGGGCCCAACCCCTGAGCGCCCGAACCATAGCTCCAGGGGTCTAACCCCTGAGGCCCCAACACTAGCTGCAGGGGCCCAGCCCCTGGGGCCCCAACACCAGCTCCAGGGGCCCAACCCCTGAGCGCCCGAACCATAGCCCCAGAGGCCGAACCCCTGGGGGCCCCAACCACAGCTCCAGGGGCCCAACCCCTGCGGTCACCACCAGGTCCAGCAGCCCAACCCCTGGGGGACCCAACACCAGCTACAGGGGCCCAACCCCTGAGCGCCCAAACCATAGCTCCAGGGGCCTAACCCCCGGGGGCCCCAACCCCAGCTCCAGGGTCCGAACCCCTGTGGGCCCCAACACCAGCTCCAGGGGCCCAACCCCTGAGCGCCCGAACCATAGCTCCAGAGGTCTAACCCCTGGGAGCCCCAACCACAGCTCCAGGGGCCCAACCACTGCGGGCACCACCAGCTCCAGGAGCCCAACACCTGGGGCCCCAACACTAGCTCCAGGGCCCAACCCCAGAGCGCCCGAAACATAGCTCCAGGGGCCCAATCCCTGGGGGCCCCAACACTAGCTCCAGGGGCCCAACCCCTGGGGCCCTCCACCCCAGCTCCAGGGGCCCAACCGCTGAGCGCCCGAACTATAGCTCCAGGGGCCCAACCCCTGTGCGCCCGAACCATAGCTCCAGGGGCCTAACCCCTGGGTCCCCAACACCAGCTCCAGGGGCAAAACCCCTTGGGGACCCAACACAAGCTCCAGGGGCCCAACCCCTGAGCGCCCGAACCAAAGCTCCAGAGGCCTAACCCCTGGAGGCCCCAATCCCAGCTCCAGGGGCCCAACCCCTGGGGGCCCCAAAACCAGCTCCAGGGGCTCAATCCCTGAGCGCCCGAACCATAGCTCCAGGGGCCTAACCCCCGGCGGCCCGAACCCCAGCTCCAGGGGCCCAACCCCTGAGTGCCCGAACCATAGTTCCAGGGGCCCAACCCCTGAGCGCCCGAACCATAGCTCCAGGGGTCTAACCCCTGGGGCCCCAACACTAGCTGCAGGGGCCCAGCCCCTGGGGCCCCAACACCAGCTCCAGGGGCCCAACCCCTGAGAGCCTGAACCATAGCTCCAGGGGCCTAAATCCTGTGGGTTCCAACCCCAGCTCCAGGGGCCCAACCCCTGGGGGCCCCACCACCAGCTCCAGGGGCCCAAACCCTGAGCGCCCGAACCATAGCTCCAGGGGTCTAACCCCTGGGGCCCCAACCCTAGCTGCAGGGGCCCAGCCCCTGAGCCCCCAAACCATAGCTCCAGGGGCCTAACCCCCGGGGGCCCCAACCCCAGCTCCAGGGTCCGAACCCCTGTGGGCCCCAACACCAGCTCCAGGGGCCCAACCCCTGAGCGCCCGAACCATAGCTCCAGAGGCCGAACCCCTGGGGGCCCCAACCACAGCTCCAGGGGCCCAACCCCTGCGGGCACCACCAGGTCCAGGAGCCCAACCCCTGGGGGCCCCAACACTAGCTCCAGGAGCCCAACCCCAGAGCGCCCGAAACAGCTCCAGGGGCCCAATCCCTGGGGGCTCCAACACTAGCTCCAGGGGCCAAACCCCTGGGGCCCTCCACCCCAGCTCCAGAGGCCCAACCGCTGAGCGCCCGAACTATAGCTCCAGGGGCATAAATCCTGTGGGCCCCAACCCCAGCTGCAGGGGCCCAACCCCTGGGGTCCCCACCACCAGCTCCAGGGGCCCAAACCCTGAGCGCCCGAACCATAGCTACAGGGGTCTAACCCCTGGGGCCCCAACACTAGCTGCAGGGGCCCAGCCCCTGGGGCCCCAACACCAACTCCAGGGACCCAACCCCTGAGCGCCCGAACCATAGCTCAATGGACCTAACCCCTGGTGGCCCCAACCCCAGCTCCAGGGGCCGAACCCCTCGGGGACCCAACACCAGCTCCAAGAGCCCAATCCCTGGGAGCCCCAACACCAGCTCCAGGGGCCCAACCGCTGAGCGCCTGAACTATAGCTCCAGGGGCCCAACCCCTGTGCGCCCGAACCATAGCTCCAGGGGCCGAACCCCTGGGTCCCCAACACCAGGTCCAGGGGCAAAACCCCTTGGGGACCCAACACAAGCTCCAGGGGCCCAACCCCTGAGCGCCCGAACCAAAGCTCCAGGGGCCTAACCCCTGGAGGCCCCAATACCAGCTCCAGGGGCCCAACCCCTGGGAGCCCCAACACCTGTTCCAGGAGCCCAACCCCTGGGGGCCCCAAAACCAGCTCCAGAGGCCCAATCCCTGAGCGCCAGAACCATAGCTCCAGGGGCCTAATCCCTGAGGGCCCCAACACCAGCTCCAGGGGCCCAACCCCTGGGAGCCCCAACACCAGCTCCAGGGGCCCAACCCCAGAGTGCCCAAACCATAGCTCTAGGGGCCTATTCCCTGGGGGCCCGCACGCCAGCTCCAAGGGCCCAACCCCTGAGCGCCCGAACCATAGCGCAAGGGGCTTAACCCCTGGGGCCCCAACACCAGCTCCAGGGGCCCAACCCCTGGGAGTCCCAACACCTGCTCCAGGGGCCCAACCCCAGAGCTCCCGAACCATAGCTCCATGGGGGGAAATGCTCTGTGCACTACCCTATGTGGCCACACGGTGTCACTCTTGCTCCATGCAATAAATGCTCTGGGCATTACCCTGCATGGCCACACAGTGTTACAGTTGCTCCATGCGTGAAATGTCTGGGCATTACTGTGATGGAGTCGGGACTGTCTGTGTGGTGGATGGCAGAGCAAGGGGTGACATTAGGTCAGGGGCCCCAACACCAGCTCCAGCGGCCGAACCCCTGAGCCCCAGAACCATAGCTCCAGGGGCCTAACCCCTGTGGGCCCCAACACCAGCTCCAGGGGCCCAACCCCTGAGTGCCCGAACCATAGTTCCAGGGGCCCAACCCCTGAGCGCCCGAACCATAGCTCCAGGGGTCTAACCCCTGAGGCCCCAACACTAGCTGCAGGGGCCCAGCCCCTGGGGCCCCAACACCAGCTCCAGGGGCCCAACCCCTGAGAGCCCGAACCATAGCTCCAGGGGCCTAAATCCTGTGGGCCCCAACCCCAGCTTCAGGGGCCCAACCCCTGGGGGCCCCACCACCAGCTCCAGGGGCCCAAACCCTGAGCGCCCGAACCATAGCTCCAGGGGTCTAACCCCTGGGGCCCCAACCCCAGCTCCAGGGTCCGAACCCCTGTGGGCCCCAACACCAGCTCCAGGGGCCCAACCCCTGAGCGCCCGAACCATAGCTCCAGAGGCCGAACCCCTGGGGGCCCCAACCACAGCTCCAGGGGCCCAACCCCTGCGGGAACCACCAGGTCCAGGAGCCCAACCCCTGGGGGCCCCAACACTAGCTCCAGGAGCCCAACCACAGAGCGCCCGAAACATAGCTCCAGGGGCCCAATCCCTGGGGGCTCCAACAGTAGCTCCAGGGGCCAAACCCCTGGGGCCCTCCACCCCAGCTCCAGGGGCCCAACCGCTGAGCGCCCGAACTATAGCTCCAGGGGCATAAATCCTGTGGGCCCCAACCCCAGCTGCAGGGGCCCAACCCCTGGGGACCCCACCACCAGCTCCAGGGGCCCAAACCCTGAGCGCCCGAACCATAGCTGCAGGGGTCTAACCCCTGGGGCCCCAACACTAGCTGAAGGGGCCCAGCCCCTGGGGCCCCAACACCAACTCCAGGGACCCAACCCCTGAGCGCCCGAACCATAGCTCCATGGACCTAACCCCTGGTGGCCCCAACCCCAGCTCCAGGGGCCGAACCCCTCGGGGACCCAACACCAGCTCCAAGAGCCCAATCCCTGGGAGCCCCAACACCAGCTCCAGGGGCCCAACCGCTGAGCGCCCGAACTATAGCTCCAGGGGCCTAACCCCTGTGCGCCCGAACCATAGCTCCAGGGGCCTAACCCCTGGGTCCCCAACACCAGGTCCAGGGGCAAAACCCCTTGGGGACCCAACACAAGCTCTAGGGGCCCAACCCCTGAGCGCCCGAACCAAAGCTCCAGGGGCCTAACCCCTGGAGGCCCCAATCCCAGCTCCAGGGGCCCAACCCCTGGGGGCCCCAAAACCAGCTGCAGAAGCTCAATCCCTGAGCGCCCGAACCCCAGCTCCAGGGGCCCAACCCCTGGGGGTCCAAACACCAGCTACAGGGGCCCAACCCCTGAGTGCCCGAACCATATCTCCAGGGGCCTAACCCCCGGAGGCCCCAACCACAGCTCCAGGGGCCTAATCCCTGAGGGCCCCAACACCAGCTCCAGGGGCCCAACCCCTGGGAGCCCCAACACCAGCTCCAGGGGCCCAACCCCAGAGTGCCCAAACCATAGCTCTAGGGGCCTATTCCCTGGGGGCCCGCACGCCAGCTCCAAGGGCCCAACCCCTGAGCGCCCGAACCATAGCGCAAGGGGCTTAACCCCTGGGGCCCCAACACCAGCTCCAGGGTCCGAACCCCTGTAGGCCCCAACACCAGCTCCAGGGGCCCAACCCCTGAGCGCCCGAACCATAGCTCCAGAGGCCGAACCCCTGGGGGCCCCAACCACAGCTCCAGGGGCCCAACCCCTGCGGGCACCACCAGGTCCAGGAGCCCAACCCCTGGGGGCCCCAACACTAGCTCCAGGAGCCCAACCCCAGAGCGCCCGAAACATAGCTCCAGGGGCCCAATCAATGGGGGCCCCAACAGTAGCTCCAGGGGCCAAACCCCTGGGGCCCTCCACCCCAGCTCCAGGGGCCCAACCGCTGAGTGCCCGAACTATAGCTCCAGGGGCCCAACCCCTGTGCGCCCGAACTATAGCTCCAGGGGCCTAACCCCTGGGTCCCCAACACCAGCTCCAGGGGCAAAACCCCTTGGGGACCCAACACAAGCTCCAGGGGCCCAACCCCTGAGCGCTCGAACGAAGGCTCCAGGTGCCTAACCCCTGGAGGCCCCAATCCCAGCTCCAGGGGCCCAACCCCTGGGGGCCACAAAACCAGCTCCAGGGGCCCATTCCCTGAGCGCCAGAACCATAGCTCCAGGGGCCTAATCCCTGAGAGCCCCAACACCAGCTCCAGGGGCCAAACCATTGGGGGCCCCAACATCTGCTCCAGGAGCCCAACCCCTGGGGGCCCCAAAACCAGCTCCAGGGGCCCAATCCCTGAGTGCCAGAACCATAGCTCCAGGGGCCTAATCCCTGAGAGCCCCAACACCAGCTCCAGGGGCCCAACCCCTGGGAGCCCCAACACCAGCTCCAGGGGCCCAACCCCAGAGTGCCCAAACCATAGCTCTAGGGGCCTATTCCCTGGGGGCCCGCACGCCAGCTCCAAGGGCCCAACCCCTGAGCGCCCGAACCATAGCGCAAGGGGCTTAACCCCTGGGGCCCCAACACCAGCTCCAGGGGCCCAACCCCTGGGAGTCCCAACACAAGCTACAGGGGCCCAACCCCAGAGCTCCCGAACCATAGCTCCATGCGGGGAAATGCTCTGTGCACTACCCTATGTGGCCACACGGTGTCACTCTTGCTCCATGCAGGAAATGCTCCGGGCATTACCCTGCATGGCCACACAGTGTTACTGTTGCTCCATGCGTGAAATGTCTGGGCATAACTGTGATGGAGTCGGGACTGTCTGTGTGGGGGATGGGAGAGCAAGGGGTGACATTAGGTCAGGGGCCCCAACACCAGCTCTAGCGGCCCAACCCCTGAGCGCCCGAACCATAGCTCCAGGGACCCAACCCCTGAGAGCCCGAACCATAGCTCCAGGGGCCTAAATCCTGTGGGCCCCAACCCCAGCTCCAGGGGCCCAACCCCTGGGGACCCCACCACCAGCTCCAGGGGCCCAAACCCTGAGCCCCCGAACCATAGCTCCAGGGGTCTAACCCCTGGGGCCCCAACACTAGCTGCAGGGGCCCAGCCCCTGGGGCCCCAACACCAACTCCAGGGACCCAACCCGTGAGCGCCCGAACCATAGCTCCATGGACCTAACCCCTGGTGGCCCCAACCCCAGCTCCAGGGGCCGAACCCCTGGGGGACCCAACACCAGCTCCAAGAGCCCAATCCCTGGGAGCCCCAACACCAGCTCCAGGGGCCCAACCCCAGAGCGCCTGAACCATAGTTCCAGGGGCCCATCCCCTGGGGGCCCCAACACCAGCTCCAGGGGCCTAACCCCTGAGCGCCCGAACCAAAGCTCCAGGGGCCTAACCCCTAGGGGCCCCAACCCCAGCTCCAGGGGCGTAAACCACGGGGCCCCAACCCCAGCTCCAGGGGCCCAACCCCTGGGGCCCTCGACCCCAGTTCCAGGGGCCCAACCCTTGAGCGCCCGAACCATAGCTGCAGAGGCCTAACCCCCGAAGGCCCCAACCCCAGCTCCAGGGGACCAACCCCTGGAGTCCCCAACACCAGCTTCAGGGCCCAACCCCTGTGGGCCCCAACACCAGCTCCAGGAGCCCTACCCCTGGGGGCCCCAACACAAGTTCCAGGGGCCGAACCCCGGAGCGCCCAAACCATAGCTCCAGGGGCCCAACCCCTGGGGGCCCCAACACCAGCTCCAGTGGCCCAACCCCTGAGCGCCCAAACCATAGCTCCAGGGGCCTAACCCCCGGGGGCCCCAACCCCAGCTCCAGGGTCCGAACCCCTGTGGGCCCCAACACCAGCTCCAGGGGCCCATCGCCTGGGCGCTCGAACCATCACTCCTGAGGCCTAACCCCTGGGGGCCCCAAACACAGCTCCAGGGGCCCAACCCCTGCGGGCACCACCAGCTCCAGGAGCCCAACCCCTGGGGGCCCCAACACTAGCTCCAGGAGCCCAACCCCAGAGCGCCCGAAACATAGCTCCAGGGGCCCAATCCCTTGGGGCCCCAACACTAGCTCCAGGGGCCCACCCCCTGGGGCCCTCCACCCCAGTTCCAGGGGCCCAACCGCTGAGCGCCCGAACTATAGCTCCAGGGGCCCAACCCCTGTGCTTCCGAACCATAGCTCCAGGGGTCTAACCCCTGGGGCCCCAACACTTGCTACAGGGGCCCAGCCCCTGGGGCCCCAACACCAGCTCCAGGGGCCCAACCCCTGAGAGCCCGAACCATAGCTCCAGGGGCCTAAATCCTGTGGGCCCTAACCCCAGCTCCAGGGGCCCAACCCCTGGGGGCCCCACCACCAGCTCCAGGGGCCCAAACCCTGAGCCCCCGAACCATAGCTCCAGGGGTCTAACCCCTGAGACCCCAACACTAGCTGCAGGGGCCCAGCCCCTGGGGCCCCAACACCAACTCCAGGGACCCAACCCCTGAGCGCCCGAACCATAGCTCCATGGACCTAACCCCTGGTGGCCCCAACCCCAGCTCCAGGGGCCCAACCCCTGGGGGCCCCAACAGCAGCTCCAAGAGCCCAATCCCTGGGAGCCCCAACACCACCTCCAGGGGCCCAACCCCAGAGCGCCTGAACCATAGTTCCAGGGGCCCAACCCCTGGGGGCCCCAACACCAGATCCAGGGGCCAAACCCCTGAGCGCCCGAACCATAGCTCCAGGGGCCTAACCCCTGGGAGCCCCAACCCCAGCTCCAGGGGCGTAACCCACGGGGCTCGAACCCCAGCTCCAGGGGCCCAACCCCTGGGGCCCTCGACCCCAGTTCCAGGGGCCCAACCCCTGGGGGCCCCAACACCAGCTCCAGGAGCCAAACCCCTGGGGGCCCCAACACAAGTTCCAGGGGCCGAACCCCGGAGTGTCCTAACCATAGCTCCAGGGGCCCAACCTCTAGGGACCCCAACACCAGCTCCAGGGGCCCAACCCCTGAGCGCCCGAACCATAGCTCCAGAGGCCGAACCCCTGGGGGACCCAACCACAGCTCCAGGGGCCCAACTCCTGCGGGCACCACCAGGTCCAGGAGCCCAACCCCTGGGGGCCCCAACACTAGCTCCAGGAGCCCAACCCCAGAGCGCCCGAAACATAGCTCCAGGGGCCCAATCCCTGGGGGCCCCAACACTAGCTCCAGGGGCCCAACCCCTGGGGCCCTCCACCCCAGCTCCAGGGGCCCAACCGCTGAGCGCCCGAACTATAGCTCCAGGGGCACAACCTCTGAGCGCCCGAACTATAGCTCCAGGGGCCCAACCCCTGAGCGCCCGAACCAAAGCTCCAGGGGCCTAACCCCTGGATGCCCCAATCCCAGCTTCAGGGGCCTAACCCCTGCGGGCCCCAAAACCAGCTCCAGGGGCTCAATCCCTGAGCGCCCGAACCATAGCTCCAGGGGCCTAACCCCCGGGGGCCCGAACCCCAGCTCCAGGGGCCCAACCCCTGGGGGTCCAAACACCAGCTACAGGGGCCCAACCCCTGAGCGTCCGAACCATAGCTCCAGGGGCCTAACCCCCGGGGGCCCCAACCACAGCTCCAGGGGCCCAACCCCTGGGGGCCCCAACACCTGCTCCAGGAGCCCAACCCCTGGGGGCCCCAAAACCAGCTCCAGGGGCCCAATCCCTGAGCGAAAGAACCATAGCTCCAGGGGCCTAATCCCTGAGGGCCCCAACACCAGCTCCAGGGGCCAAACCCCTGGGGGCCCCAACACCTGATCCAGGAGCCCAACCCCTGGGGGCCCCAAAACCAGCTCCAGGGGCCCAATCCCTGAGCGCCATAACCATAGCTCCAGGGGCCTAATCCCTGAGGGCCCCAGCACCAGCTCCAGGGGCCCAAACGCTGGGAGCCCCAACACCAGCTCCAGGGGCCCAACCCCAGAGTGCCCAAACCATAGCTCTAGGGGCCTGTTCCCTGGGGGCCCGCACGCCAGCTCCAAGGGCCCAACCCCTGAGCGCCCGAACCATATCGCAAGGGGCCTAATCCCTGAGGGCCCCAACACCAGCTCCAGGGGCCAAACCCCTGGGGGCCCCAACACCAGCTCCAGGAGCCCAAACCCTGGGGGCCCCAACACAACTTCCAGGGTCTGAACCCCGGAACGCCCAAACCATAGCTCCAGGGGCCTAACCCCTGGGGGCCCCAACCCCAGCTCCAGGGTCCGAACCCCTGTGGGCCCCAACACCAGCTCCCGGGTCCCAACCCCTGAGCGCCCGAACCATAGCTCCAGAGGCCTAACCCCTGGGGGCCCCAACCAAAGCTCCAGGGGCCCAACCCTTGCGGGCACCACCAGGTCCAGGAGCCCAACCCCTGGGGGCCCCAACACTAGCTCCAGGAGCCCAACCCCAGAGCGCCCGAAACAGAGCTCCAGGGGCCCAATCCCTGGGGGCCCCAACACTAGCTCCAGGGGCCCAGCCCCTGGGGCCCTCCACCCCAGCTTCAGGGGCCCAACCGCTGAGCGCCCGAACTATAGCTCCAGGGGCCCAACCCCTGTGCGCCCGAACCATAGCTCCAGGGGCCTAACCCCTGGGTCCCCAACACCAGCTCCAGGGGCAAAACCCCTTGGGGACCAAACACAAGCTCCAGGGACCCAACCCCTGAGCGCCCGAACCAAAGCTCCAGGGGCCTAACCCCTGGAGGCCCCAATCCCAGCTCCAGGGGCCCAATCCCTGGGGGCCCCAAAACCAGCTCCAGGGGCTTAATCCCTGAGCGCCCGAACCATAGCTCCAGGGGCCTAACCCCCGGGGGCCCCATCCACAGCTCCAGGGGCCCAACCCCTGGGGGCCCCAACACCTGCTCCAGGAGCCCAACCCCTGGGGGCCCCTAAACCAGCTCAAGGGGCCCAATCCCTGAGCGACAGAACCATAGCTCCAGGGGCCTAATCCCTGAGGCCCCCAACACCAGCTCCAGGGGCCCAACCCCTGGGAGCCCCAACACCAGCTCCAGGGGCCCAACCCCAGAGTGCCCAAACCATAGCTCTAGGGGCCTGTTCCCTGGGGGCCCGCACTCCAGCTCCAAGGGCCCAACCCCTGAGCGCCTGAACCATAGCGCAACGGGCTTAACCCCTGGGGCCCCAACACCAGCTCCAGGGGCCCAACCCCTGGGACTCCCAACACCAGCTACAGGGGCCCAACCCCAGAGCTCCCGAACCATAGCTCCATGCGGGGAAAGGCTCTGTGCACTTCCCTATGTGGCCACACGGTGTCACTCTTGCTCCATGCAGGAAATGCTCCGGGCATTACCCTGCATGGCCACACAGTGTTACTGTTGCTCCATGCGTGAAATGTCTGGGCATGACTGTGATGGAGTCGGGACTGTCTGTGTGGGGGATGGGAGAGCAAGGGGTGACATTAGGTCAGGGGCCCCAACACCAGCTCCAGCGGCCCAACCCCTGAGCGCCCGAACCATAGCTCCAGGGGCCCAACCCCTGAGAGCCCGAACCATAGCTCCAGGGGCCTAAATCCTGTGGGCCCCAACCCCAGCTCCAGGGGCCCAACCCCTGGGGAGCCCACCACCAGCTCCAGGGGCCCAAACCCTGAGCGCCCGAACCATAGCTCCAGGGGTCTAACCCCTGGGGCCCCAACACTAGCTGCAGGGGCCCAGCCCCTGGGGCCCCAACACCAACTCCAGAAACCCAACCCCTGAGCGCCAGAAGCATAGCTCCAGGGGCCTAAATCCTGTGGGCCCCAACACCAGCTCCAGGGGCCCAACCCCTGGGGGCCCCACCACCAGCTCCAGGGGCCCAACCCCAGAGCGCCTGAACCATAATTCCAGGGGCCCAACCCCTGGGGTCCCCAACAGCAGCTCCAGGGGCCAAACCCCTGAGCGCCCGAACCATAGCTCCAGGGGCCTAACCCCTGGGGCCACTCACCAGCTCCAGGGGCCCAACCCCTTGGGGCCCCAACACCAGTTCCAGAGGCGCAACCCATGAGCGCCCGAACCATAGCTCTAGGGGCCTAACTCCTGGTGGCCCAAACCCCACCTCCAGGGGCCCAACCCCTGGGGGCCCCAACACCAGCTCCAGGGGCCCAACCCCTGAGCGCCCGAACCATAGCTCCAGGGGCCTAACCCCTGGGGGCCCCAACCACAGCTCCAGGGGCCCAAAAATTGCGAGCCCCAACACAATCTCTAGGAACTCAAAACCTTGGGGCCCCAACACCAGCTCCAGGGGCCCAACCCCACAGCGCCCGAACCATAGCTCCAGGGGACTAAACCCTGGGGGCCCCAACCACAGCTCCAGGGGCCCAACCCCTGCGAGCCCCAACACAATCTCCAGGAACTCAAACCCTGGGGGCCTCAACACCAGCTCCAGGGGCCCAACCCCTGAGCGCCCGAACCATAGCTCCAGGGGTCCAACCCCTAAGTGCCTGAACCATAGCTCCAAGGGCCTAAAACCTGGGTCCCCAACACCAGCTCCAGGGGCCAACCCCAGAGCGCCCGAAACAAAGCTCCAGGGGCCCAATCCCTGGGGCCCCAACACTAGCTCCAGGGGCCCAACCCCTGGGGCCCTCCACCCCAGCTCCAGGGGCCCAACCCCTGAGCGCCTTGACCATAGCTCCAGGGGCCTAACCCCTGGGTCCCCAACACCAGCTCCAAGAGCCCAACCCCTGGGGGCCCCAACACCTGCTCCAGGGGCCCAACCCCTGATCGCCCAAACCATAGCTCCTGTGGCCTAACCCCCGAGGGCCCCAACCCCAGCTCCAGGGTCCGAACCCCTGTGGGCCCCAACACCAGCTCCAGGGGCCCAACCCCTGAGAGCCCGAACCATAGCTCCATGGACCTAACCCCTGGTGGCCCCAACCCCAGATCCAGGGGCCCAACCCCTGGGGGCCCCAAAACCAGCTCCAGGGGCTCAATCCCTGAGCGCCTGAACCATAGCTCCAGGGGCCTAACCCCCGGGGGCCCGAACCCCTGCTCCAGGGACCCAAACCCTGGGGGTCGAAACACCAGCTACAGGGGCCCAACCCCTGAGCGCCCGAACCATAGCTCCAGGGTCCTAACCCCCGGGGGCCACAACAACAGCTCCAGGGGCCCAACCCCTGGGGGCACCAACACCTGCTATAGGAGCCCAACCCCTGGGGGCCCCAAAACCAGCTCCAGGGGCCCAATCCCTGAGCGCCAGAACCATAGCTCCAGGGGCCTAATCCCTGAGGGCCCCAACACCAGCTCCAGGGGCCCAACCCCTGGGAGCCCCAACACCAGCTCCAGGGGCCCAACCCCAGAGTGCCGAAACCATAGCTCTCGGGGCCTATTCCCTGGGGGCCCGCACGCCAGCTCCAAGGGCCCAACACCTGAGCGCCCGAACCATAGCGCAAGGGGCTTAACCGCTGGGGCCCCAACACCAGCTCCAGCGGCCGAACCCCTGAGCGCCCGAACCATAGCCCAAGGGGCCCAACCCCTGAGAGCCCGAACCATAGCTCCAGGGGCCTAAACCCCGAGGGCCCCAACCCCAGCTTCAGGGGCCCAACCCCTTGGGGGCCCCAACACCAGTTTCATTGGCCCAACCCCTGAGTGCACGAACCATAGCTCCAGGGGCCTAACCCCCGAGGGCCCCAACCACAGCTCCAGGGGCCCAACCCCTGGGGGCCCCAACACCAGCTCCAGGAGCCCAACCCCTGGGGGTCCCAACACAAGTTCCAGGGGCCCAACCCCGGAACGCCCTAACCATAGCTCCAGGGGCCCAACCCCTGGTGGCCGCAACACCAACTCCAGCGGTCCAACCCCTGAGCGCCCGAGCCTTAGCTCAAGGGGCCTAACCCCTGGGGCCCCAACACCAGCTCCAGGGGCCCAACTCCTGGGGTCCCCAACACCAGCTCCAGGGTCCCAACCTCTGAGCACCCGAACCTTAGCTCCAGGGGCTTAATCCCTGGGGGCCCCAACACCAGCTCCAAGGGCCCAACCCCTGAGCGCCCGAACAATACCTCCAGTGGCCTAGCCCCTGGAGGCCCCAACACCAGCTCCAGGAGCCCAACCTCTGGGAGCCCCAACACCAGCTCCAGGGGCCCAACCCCAGAATGCCCAAACCATAGCTCTAGGGGCCTATTCCCTGGGGGCCGCACGCCAGCTCCCAGGGCCCAACCCCTGAGCGCCCGAACCATAGCGCCAGGGGCTTAACCCCTGGGGCCCCAACACCAGCTCCAGGGGCCCAACCCCTGGGAGTCCCAACACTAACTCCAGGAGCCCAACCCCAGAGCGCCCGAAACATAGCTCCAGGGGCCCAATCCCTGGGGGCCCCAACACTAGCTCCAGGGGCCCAACCCCTGGGGCCCTCCACCACAGCTCCAGGGGCCCAACCGCTGAGCGCCCGAACTATAGCTCCAGGGGCCCAACCCCTGTGCGCCCGAACCATAGCTCCAGGGGCCTAACCCCTGGGTCCCCAGCACCAGCTCCAGGGGCAAAACCCCTTGGGGACCCAACACAAGCTCCAGGGGCCCAACCCCTGAGCGCCCGAACCAAAGCTCCAGGGGCCTAACCCCTGGAGACCCCAATCCCAGCTCCAGGGGCCCAACCCCTGGGGGCCCCAAAACCAGCTCCAGGGGCTCAATCCCTGAGCGCCCGAACCATAGCTCCAGGGGCCTAACCCCCAGGGGCCCGAACCCCAGCTCCAGGGGCCCAACCCCTGGGGGTCCAAACACCAGCCACAGGGGCCCAACCCCTGAGCGCCCGAACCATAGCTCCAGGGGCCTAACCCCCGGGAGCCCCAACCACAGCTCCAGGGGCCTAACCCCTGGGGGCCCCAACACCTGCTCCAGGAGCCCAACACCTGGGGGCCCCAAAAACAGCTCCAGGGGCCCAATCCCTGAGTGCCCGAACCATAGCTCCAGAGTCCTAACCCCTGGGGGCCCCAACCACAGCTCCAGGGGCCCAACCACTGCGGGCACCACCAGCTCCAGGAGCCCAACCCCTGGGGGCCCCAACACTAGCTCCAGGGGCCCAACCCCTGTGGCCCTCCACCCCAGCTCCAGGGGCCCAACCCCTGTGCGCCCGAACCATAGCTCCAGGGGCCTAACCCCTGGGTCCCCAACTCCAGCTCCAGCGGCAAAACCCCTTGGGGACCCAACACAAGCTCCAGGGGCCCAACCCCTGAGCGCCCGAACCAAAGCTCCAGGGGCCCAACCCCTGGGAGCCCCAACACCAGTTCCAGGGGCCCAACTCCTGGGGTCCCCAACACCAGCTCCAGGGTCCCAACCCCTGAGCACCCGAACCTTAGCTCCAGGGGCCTAATCCCTGGGGGTCCCAACACCAGCTCCAAGGGCCCAACCCCTGAGCGCCCTAACAATACCTCCAGGGGCCTAACCCCTGGGAGCCCCAACACCAGCTCCAGGGGCCCAACCCCAGAGTGCCCAAACCATAGCTGTAGGGGCCTATTCCCTGGGGGCCGCACGCCAGCTCCAAGGGCCCAACCCCTGAGCGCCCGAACCATAGCGCCAGGGGCTTAACCCCTGGGGCCCCAACACCAGCTCCAGGGGCCCAACCCCTGGGAGTCCCAACACCAGCTACAGGGGCCCAACCCCAGAGCTCCCGAACCATAGCTCCATGCGGGGAAATGCTCTGTGCACTACCCTATGTGGCCACACGGTGTCACTCTTCCTCCATGCAGGAAATGCTCTTGGCATTACACTGCATGGCCACACAGTGTTACTGTTGCTCCATGCGTGAAATGTCTGGGCATTACTGTGATGGAGTCGGGACTGTCTGTGTGGGGGATGAAAGAGCAAGGGGTGACATTAGGTCAGGGGCCCCAACACCAGCTCCAGCGGCCCAACCCCTGAGCGCCCGAACCATAGCTCCAGGGGCCTAACCCCTGGGGGCCCCAACACCAGCTCCAAGGGACCGACCCCTGAGCGCCCGAACCATAGCTTCAGGGGCCTAACCCCCGGGGGCCCCAACCCTAGCTCCAGGGGCCCAACCCCTGGGGCCCCAACACCAACTCCAGGGACCCAGCCCCTGAGCGCCCGAACCATAGCTCCATGGACCTAACCCCTGGTGGCCCCAACCCCAGCTCCAGGGGCCCAACCCCTGGGGGCACCAACACCAGCTCCAAGAGCCCAATCCCTGGGAGCCCCAACACCAGCTCCAGGGGCCCAACCCCAGAGCGCCTGAACCATAGATCCAGGGGCCCAACCCCTGGGGGCCCCAACCCCAGCTCCAGGGCCGTAACCCACGGGGCCCCAACCCCAGCTCCAGGGGCCCAACCCCTGGGGCCCTCGACCCCAGTTCCAGGGGCCCAACCCCTGAGCGCCCGAACCATAGCTTCAGAGGCCTAACCCCCGAGGGCCCCAACCCCAGCTCCAGGGGCCCAACCCCTGGGGCCCCAACACCAGCTTCAGGGGCCCAACCCCTGGGGGCCCCAACACCAGCTCCAGGAGCCCAACCCCTGGGGGCCCCAACACAAGTTCCAGGGGCCGAACCCCGGAGCGCCCTAACCATAGCTCCAGGGGCCCAGCCCCTAGGGACCCCAACACCAGCTCCAGGGGCCCAACCCCTGAGCGCCCAATCCATAGCTCCAGGGGCCTAACCACCGGGGGCCCCAACCCCAGCTCCAGGGTCCGAACCCCTGTGGGCCCCAACTCCAGCTCCAGGGGCCCAACCCCTGAGCGCCCGAACCATAGCTCCAGAGGCCTAACCCCTGGGGGCCCCAACCACAGCTCCAGGGGCCCAACCCCTGCGGGCACCACCAGGTCCAGGAGCCCAACCCCTGGGGGCCCCAACACTAACTCCAGGAGCCCAACCCCAGAGCGCCCGAAACATAGCTCCAGGGGCCCAATCCCTGTGGGCCCCAACACTAGCTCCAGGGGCCCAACCCCTGGGGCCCTCCACCCCAGCTCCAGGGGCCCAACCGCTGAGCGCCCGAACTATAGCTCCAGGGGCCCAACCCCTGTGCGCCCGAACCATAGCTCCAGGGGCCTAACCCCTGGAGACCCCAATCCCAGCTCCAGGGGCCCAACCCCTGGGGGCCCCAAAACCAGCTCCAGGGGCTCAATCCCAGAGCGCCCGAACCATAGCTCCAGGGGCCTAACCCCCGGGGGCCCGAACCCCAGCTCCAGGGGCCCAACCCCTGGGGGTCCAAACACCAGCTACAGGGGCCCAACCCCTGAGCGCCCGAACCATAGCTCCAGGGGCCTAACCCCCGGGGGCCCCAACCACAGCTCCAGGGGCCCAACCCCTGGGGGCCCCAACACCTGCTCCAGGAGCCCAACCCCTGGGGGACCAAAAACCAGCTCCAGGGGCCGAATCCCTGAGCGCCAGAACCATAGCTCCAGGGGCCTAATCCCTGAGGGCCCCAACACCAGCTCCAGGGGCCCAATCCCTGAGCGAACGAACCATAGCTCCAGGGGCCTAACCCCCGGGGGCCCCAACCCCAGCTCCAGGGGCCCAACCCCTGGATGCCCCCACACCAGCTCCAGGGGTCCAACCCCTGAGCGCCCGATAGCATAGCTCCAGGGGTCTAACCCCCGGGGGCCCCAACCCCAGCTACAGCGGCCCAACCCCTGGGGACCCCAACACCAGCTCCAAGAGCCCAACCCCTGGGAGCCCCAACACCAGCTCCAGGGGCCAAACCCCTGAGCACCCGAACCATAGCTCCAGGGTCCTAACCCCTTTGGTGCCCAACCCCAGCTCCAGGGGCGTAACCCCCGGGGCCCCAACCCCAGCTCCAGGGGCCCAACCCCTGAGCGTCCGAACCATAGCTCCAGGGGCCTAACCCCTGGGGCCCCTCACCAGCTCCAGGGGCCCAACCCCAGCTCCAGGGGCGTAACCCCCGGGGCCCCAACCCCAGCTCCAGGGGCCCAACCCCTGGGGCCCTCGACCCCAGCTCCAGGGGCCCAACCCCTGAGCGCCCGAACCATAGCTCCAGGGGCCTAACCCCTGGGGCCCCTCACCAGCTCCAGGGGCCCCACCCCTTGGGGCCCCAAAACCAGCTCCAGGGGCCCAACACATGAGCGCCCGAACCATAGCTCTAGGGGCCTAACTCCTGGGGGCCCAAACCCCACCTCCAGAGGCCCAACCCCTAGGGGCCCCAACACCAGCACCAGGGGCCCAACCCCTGAGCGCCCGAACCATAGCTCCAGGGGCCTAACCCCTGGGGGCCCCAACCACAGCTCCAGGGGCCCAACCCCTGCGAGCCCCAACACAATCTCCAGGAACTCAAAACCTGGGGGCCCCAACACCAGCTCCAGGGGCCCAACCCCACAGCACCCGAACCATAGCTCCAGGGGCCTAAACCCTGGGGGCCCCAACCACAGCTCCAGGGGCCCAACCCCTGCGAGCCCCAACACAATCTCCAGGAACTCAAAACCTGGGGGCCCCAACACCAGCTCCAGGGGCCCCACCCCTGGGGCCCTCGACCCTAGCTCCAGGGAACCAACCCCTGAGCGCCCGAACTATAGCTCCAGGGGTCCAACCCCTGAGTGCCTGAACCATAGCTCCACGGGCCTAAAACCTGGGTCCCCAACACCAGCTCCAGGGGCCCAACCCCAGAGCGCCCGAACCATAGCTCCAGGGGCCCAATCCCTGGGGGCCCCAACACCAGCTCCAGGGGCCCAAACCCTGGGGCCCTCCACCCCAGCTCCAGGGGCCCAACCCCTGAGCGCCCGAACCATAGCTCCAGGGGCCCAACCCCTGAGCGCCCGAACCATAGCTCCAGGGGCCTAACCCCTGGGTCCCCAACACCAGCTCAAGGAGCCCAACCCCTTGGGGCCCCAACACCAGCTCCAGGGGCCCAACCCATGAGCGGCCGAACCAAAGATCCAGGGGCCTAACCCCTGGAGGCCCCAACCCGAGCTCCAGGGTTCCAACCACTGGAGGCCCGAAAACCAGCTCCAGGGGCCCAATCCCTGAGCCCCCGAACCATAGCTGCAGGGCCCCAACCCCTGCTCCAGGGGCCCAACCCCTGGGGGCCCGAACACCAGTTTCAGGGGCCCAACCCCTGAGCGCCCGAACCATAGCTCCAGGGGCCTAACCCCCGAGGGCCCCAACCACAGCTCCAGGGGCCCAACCCCTGGGGGCCCCAACACCAGCTCCAGGAGCCCAACCCCTGCGGGTCCCAACACAAGTTCCAGGGGCCCAACCCCGGAGCGCCCTAACCATAGCTCCAGGGGCCCAACCCCTGGTGGCCGCAACACCAACTCCAGCGGCCCAACCCCTGAGCGCCCGAACCTTAGCTCAAGGGGCTTAACCCCTGGGGCCCCAACACCAGCTCCAGGGGCCCAACTCCTGGGGTCCCCAACACCAGCTCCAGGGTCCCAACCCCTGAGCGCCCGAACCTTAGCTCCAGGGGCCTAATCCCTGGGGGCCCCAACACCAGCTCCAAGGGCCCAACCCCTGAGCATCCGAACAATACCTCCAGGGGCCTAGCCCCTGGAGGCCCCAACACCAGCTCCAGGGGTCCAACCCCAGAGTGCCCAAACCATAGCTCTAGGGGCCTATTTCCTGGGGGCCCGCACGCCAGCTCCAAGGGCCCAACCCCTGAGCGAACGAACCATAGCTCCAGGGGCCTAACCCCCGGGGGCCCCAGCCCCAGCTCCAGGCGCCCAACCCCTGGATGCCCCAACACCAGCTCCAGGGGCCCAACCCCTGGGAGCCCCAACACCAGCTCCAGGGGCCCAACCCCAGAGTGCCCAAACCATAGCTCTAGGGGTCTATTCCCTGGGGGCCCGCACGCCAGCTCCAAGGGCCGAACCCCTGGGACTCCCAACAGCAGCTACAGGGGCCCAACCCCAGAGCTCCCGAACCATAGCTCCATGTGGGGAAATGCTCTGTGCACTACCCTATGTGGCCACACGGTGTCACTCTTGCTCCATGCAGTAAATGCTCTGGGCATTACCCTGCATGGCCACACAGTGTTACTGTTGCTCCATGCGTGAAATGTCTGGGCATTACTGTGATGGAGTCGGGACTGTCTGTGTGGGGGATGGGAGAGCAAGGGGTGACATTAGATCAGGGGCCCCAACACCAGCTCCAGCGGCCCAACCCATGAGCGCCCGAACCATAGCTCCAGGGGCCTAACCCCCGGGGGCCCCAACCACAGCTCCAGGGGCCCAACCCCTGGGGGCCCCACCACCTGCTCCAGGAGCCCAACCCCTGGGGGCCCCAAAACCAGCTCCAGGGGCCCAATCCCTGAGCGCCAGAACCATAGCTGCAAGGGCCTAACCCCCGGGTGCCCCAACCACAGCTCCAAGGGCCCAACCCCTGGGGGCCCCAACACCTCCTCCAGGAGCACAACCCCTGGGGGCCCCAAAGCCAGCTCCAGGGGCCCAACCCCTGAGCGAACGAACCATAGCTCCAGGGGCCTAACCCCCGGGGGCCCCAACCCCAGCTCCAGGGGCCCAACCCTTGGATGCCCCAACACCAGCTCCAGGGATCAAACCCCTGAGCGCCTGAACCATAGCTTCAGGGGTCTAACCCCCGGGGGCCCCAACCCCAGCTACAGGGGCCCAACCCCTGGGGACCCCAACACCAGCTTCAAGAGCCCAACCCCTGGGAGCCCCAACACCAGCTCCAGGGGCCCAACCCCAGAGAGCCCGAACCATAGTTCCAGGGGCCCAACGTCTGGGGGCCCCAACACCAGCTCCAGGGGCCAAACCCCTGAGCGCCCGAACCATAGTTCCAGGGGCCCAACCCCTGGGGGCCCCAACACCAGCTCCAGGGGCCAAACCCCTGAGCGCCCGAACCATAGCTCCAGGGGTCCAACCCCTGAGTGCCTGAACCATAGCTCCACGGGCCTAAAACCTGGGTCCCCAACACCAGCTCCAGGGGCCCAACCCTAGAGCGCCCGAAACATAGCTCCAGGGGCCCAATCCCTGGGGGCCCCAACACCAGCTCCAAGGGCCCCACCCCTGGGGCCCTCCACCCCAGCTCCAGGGGCCCAACCCCTGAGCGCCCGAACTATAGCTCCAGGGGCCCAACCCCTGAGCGCCCGATCCATAGCTCCAGGGGCCTAACCCCTGGGTCCCCAACACCAGCTCCAGGGGCCCAACCACTTGGGGCCCCAACACCAGCTCCAGGGGCCCAACCACTGGAGGCCCCAAAACCAGCTCCAGGGGCCCAATCCCTGAGCCCCCGAACCATAGCTGCAGGGGCCTAACCCCCGAGGGCCCCAACCCCACCTCCAGGGGCCCAACCCCTGGGGGCCTCAACACCAGTTTCAGGGGCCCAACCCCTGAGCGCCCGAACCATAGCTCCAGGGGCCTAACCCCCGAGGGCCCCAACCACAGCTCCAGGGGCCCAACCCCTGGGGGCCTCAACACCAGCTCCAGGAGCCCAACCCCTGGGGGTCCCAACACAAGTTCCAGGGGCCCAACCCCGGAGCGCCCTAACCATAGCTCCAGGGGCCCAACCCCTGGTGGCCGCAACACCAACTCCAGCGGCCCAACCCCTGAGCGCCCGAGCCTTAGCTCAAGGGGCCTAACCCCTGGGGCCCCAACACCAGCTCCAGGGGCCCAACTCCTGGGGTCCCCAACACCAGCTCCAGGGTCCCAACCCCTGAGCGCCCGAACCTTAGCTCCAGGGGCCTAATCCCTGGGGGCCCCAACACCAGCTCCAAGGGCCCAACCCCTGAGCGCCCAAACAATACTTCCAGGGGCCTAACCCCTGGGGTCCCCAACACCAGCTCCAGGGTCCCAACCCCAGAGTGCCCAAACCATAGCTCTAGGGGCCTATTCCCTGGGGGCCCGCACGCCAGCTCCAAGGCCCCAACCCCTGAGCGCCCGAACCATAGCGCAAGGGGCTTAACCCCTGGGGCCCCAACACCAGCTCCAGGGGCCCAACCCCTGGGACTCCCAACACCAGCTTCAGGGGCCCAACCCCTGAGCGCCCGAACCATAGCTCAAGGGGCCTAACTCCTGGGGGCCCCAACCCCAGCTCCAAGGGCCCAACCCCTGGGGCCCCCGACCCCAGCTCCAGGGGCCCAACCCCTGAGCGTCCAAACCATAGCTCCACGGGCCTAACCCCTGGGGCCCCTCACCAGCTCCAGGGGCCCAACCCAAGCTCCAGGGGCGTAACCCCCGGGGCCCCAACCCCAGCTCCCGGGGCCTAACCCCTGGGGCCCTCGACCCCAGCTCCAGGGGCCCAACCCCTGAGCGCCCGAACCATAGCTCCAGGGGCCTAACCCCTGGGGCCCCTCACCAGCTCCAGGAGCCCAACCCCTAGGGGCCCCAACACCAGCTCCAGGGGCCCAACCCATGAGCGCCCGAACCATAGCTCTAGGGGCCTAACTCCTGGGGGCCCAAACCCCACCTCCAGGGGCCCAACTCCTGGGGGCCCCAACACTCGCTCCGGGGGCCCAACCCCTGAGCGAACGAACCATAGCTCCAGGGGCCTAATCCCTGAGAGCCCCAACACCAGCTCCAGGGGCCCAACCCCTGAGCGAACGAACCATAGCTCCAGGGGCCTAACCCCCGGGGGCCCCAACCCCAGCTCCAGGGGCCCAACCCCTGGATGCCCCAACACCAGCTCCAGGGGTCCAACCCCTGAGCGCCCGAACCATAGCTCCAGGGGTCTAACCCCCGGGGGCCCCAATCCCAGCTACAGGGGCCCAACCCCTGGGGACCCCAACACCAGCTCCAAGAGCCCAACCCCTGGGAGCCCCAACACCAGCTCCAGGGGCCCAACCCCTGAGCGCCCGAACCATAGCTCCAGGGGCCTAACCCCTGGGGGCCCCAACCCCAGCTCCAGGGCCGTAACCCCCTTGGCCCCAACCCCAGCTCCAGGGGCCCAACCCCTGGGGCCCTCGACCCCAGCTCCAGGGGCCCAACCCCTGAGCGTCCGAACCATAGCTCCAGGGGCCTAACCCCTGGGGACCCTCAACAGCTCCAGGGGCCCAACCCCAGCTCCAAGGGCGTAACCACCGGGGCCCCAACCCCAGCTCCAGGGGCCCAACCCCTGGGGCCCTCGACCCCAGCTCCAGGTGCCCAACCCCTGAGCGCCCGAAGCATAGCTCCAGGGGCCTAATCCCTGGGGCCCCTCACCAGCTCCAGGGGCCCAACCCCTTGGGGCCCCATCACCAGCTCCAGGGGCCCAACCCATGAGCGCAAAACCATAGCTCTAGGGGCCTAACTCCTGGGGGCCCAAACCCTACCTCCAGGGGCCCAACACCTGGGGGCCCCAACACCAGCTCCAGGGGCCCAACCCCTGAGCGCCCGAACCATAGCTCCAGGGGCCTAACCCCTGGGGGCCCCAACAGCAGCTCCACGGGCCCCACCCCTGGGGCCCTCGACCCTAGCTCCAGGGAACCAACCCCTGAGAGCCCGAAACATAGCCCCAGGGGCCCAATCCCTAGGGGCCCCAACACCAGCTCCAGGGGCCCAACCCCTGGGGCCCTCCACCCCAGCTCCAGGGTCCCAACCCCTGGGCGCCCGAACCATAGCTCCAGGGGCCCAACCCCTGAGCGCCTGAACCATAGCTCCAGGGGCCTAACCCCTGGGTCCCCAACACCAGCTCCAGGGGCCCAACCCCTTGGGGCCCCAACACCAGCTCCAGGCGCCCAACCCATGAGCGGCCGAACCAAAGATCCAGGGGCCTAACCACTGGAGGCCCCAACCCCAGCTCCAGGGTTCCAACCACTGGAGGCCCCAAAACCAGCTCCAGGGGCCCAATCCCTGAGCCCCCGAACCATAGCTGCAGGGGCCTAACCCCCGAGGACCCGAACCCCAGCTCCAGGGGCCCAACCCCTGGGGGCCCCAACACCAGTTTCAGGGGACCAACCCCTGAGCGCCCGAACCATTGCTCCAGGGTCCTAGCCCCCGAGGGCCCCAACCACAGCTCCAGGGGCCCAACCCCTGGGGGCCCCAACACCAGCTCCAGGAGCCCAATCCCTGGGGGTCCCTACACAAGTTCCAGGGGCCCAACCCCAGAGCGCCCTAACCATAGCTCCAGGGGCCCAACCCCTGGTGGCCGCAACACCAACTCCAGCGGCCCAACCCCTGAGCGCCCGAGCCTTAGCTCAAGGGGCCTAACCCCTGGGGCCCCAACACCAGCTCCAGGGGCCCAACTCCTGGGGTCCCCAACACCAGCTCCAGGGTCCCAACCCCTGAGCGCCCGAACCTTAGCTCCAGAGGTCTAATCCCTGGAGGCCCTAACACCAGGTCCAAAGGCCCAACCCCTGAGCGCCCGAACAATACCTCCAGGGGCCTAACCCCTGGAGGCCCCAACACCAGCTCCAGGGGCCCAACCCCAGAGTGCCCAAACCATAGCTGTAGGGGCCTATTCTCTGGGGGGCCGCACGCCAGCTCCAAGGGCCCAACCCCTGAGCGCCCGAACCATAGCGCAAGGGGCTTAACCCCTGGGGCCCCAACACCAGCTCCAGGGGCCCAACCCCTGGGACTCCCAACACC
Organism: Gopherus flavomarginatus; assembly: GCF_025201925.1. NCBI lineage: Eukaryota > Metazoa > Chordata > Testudines > Testudinidae > Gopherus > Gopherus flavomarginatus. The sequence continues at coordinate 137,730 of NW_026114692.1, read as the reverse complement.
AGCTTCAGGGGACAAACCCCAGAGCTCCCGAACCATAGCTCCATGTGGGGAAATGCTCTGTGCACAACCCTATGTGGCCACACGGTGTCACTCTTGCTCCATGCAGGAAATGCTCTGGGCATTACCCTGCATGGCCACACAGTGTTACTGTTGCTCCATGCGTGAAATGATAGGCATTACTGTGATGGAGTCGGGACTGTCTGTGTGGGGGATGGGAGAGCGAGGGGTGACATTAGGTCAGGGGCCCCAACACCAGCTCCAGCGGCCCAACCCCTGAGCGCCCGAACCATAGCTCCAGGGGCCTAACCCCTGGGGGCTTCAACCCCAGCTCCAAGGGCCCAACCCCTGGGGCCCTCGACCCCAGCTCCAGGGGCCCAACCCCTGAGCGTCCGAACCATAGCTCCACGGGCTCAACCCCTGGGGACCCTCACCAGCTCCAGCGGCAAAACACCAGCTCCAGGGGCGTAACCCCTGGGGCCTTCGACCCCAGCTCCAGGGGCCCAACCCCTGAGCGCCCGAAACATAGCTCCAGGGGCCTAACCCCTGGGGCCCCTCACCAGCTCCAGGGGCCCAACCCCTTGGGGCCCCAACACCAGCTCCAGGGGCCCAACCCATAAGCGCCCGAACCATAGCTCTAGGGGCCTAACTCCTGTGGGCCCAAACCCCACCTCCAGGACCCCAACCCCTGGGGGCCCCAACACCAGCTCCAGGGGCCCAACCCCTGAGCGAACGAACCATAGCTCCAGGGGCCTAACCCCTGAGAGCCCCAACACCAGCTCCAGGGGCCCAACCCCTGAGCGAACGAACCATAGCTCCAGGGGCCAAACCCCCGGGGGCCCCAACCCCAGCTCCAGGGGCCCAACCCCTGGATGCCCTAACACCAGCTCCAGGGGTCCAACCCCTGAGCGCCCGAACCATAGCTCCAGGGGTCTAACCCCCGGGGGCCCCAACCCCAGCTACAGGGGCCCAACCCCTGGGGACCCCAACACCAGCTCCAGGGGCCAAACCCCTGAGCGCCCGAACCATAGCTCCAGGGGCCTAACCCCTGGGGGCCCCAACCCCAGCTCCAGGGGCGTAACATCCTTGGCCCCAACCCCAGGTCCAGGGGCCCAACCCCGGAGCGTCCGAACCATAGCTCCAGGGGCCTAACCCCTGGTCCCCCTCAAGAGCTCCAGGGGCCCAACCCCAGCTCCAGGGGTGTAACCACCGGGGCCACAACCCCAGCTCCAGGGGCCCAACCCCTGGGGCCCTCGACCCCAGCTCCAGGGGCCCAACCCCTGAGCGTCCGAACCATAGCTCCAGGGGCCTAACCCCTGGGGCCCCTCACCAGCTCCAGGGGCCCAACCCCTTGGGGCCCCATCACCAGCTCCAGGGGCCCAACCCATGAGCGCCCGAACCATAGCTCTAGGGGCCTAACTCCTGGGGGCCCAAACCCCACCTCCAGGGGCCCAACACCTGGGGGCCCCAACACCAGCTCCAGGGGCCCAACCCCTGAGCGCCCGAACCATAGCTCCAGGGGCCTAACCCCTGGGGGCCCCAACCACAGCTCCAGGGGCCCAACCCCTGCGAGCCCCAACACAATCTCCAGGAACTCGAAACCTGGAGGCCCCAACACCAGCTCCAGGGGCCCAACCCCACAGCGCCCGAACCATAGCTCCAGGGGCCTAAGCCCTGGGGACCCCAACCACAGCTCCAGGGGCCCAACCCCTGCGAGCCCCAACACAATCTCCAGGAACTCAAAAAATGGGGGCCCCAACACCAGCTCCAGGAGCCCCACCCCTGGGGCCCTCGACCCTAGCTCCAGGGAACCAACCCCTGAGCGCCCGAAACATAGCCCCAGGGGCCCAATCCTGGGGGCCCCAACACCAGCTCCAGGGGCCCAACCCCTGGGGCCCTCCACCCCAGCCCCAGGGGCCCAACCCCTGAGCGCCCGAACCATAGCTCCAGGGGCCCAACCCCTGAGCGCCTCAACCATAGCTCCAGGGGCCTAACCCCTGGAGGCCCCAGCACCAGCTCCAGGGGCCCAACCCCAGAGTGCCCAAACCATAGCTCTAGGGGCCTATTCCCTGGGGGCCCGGACGCCAGCTCCAAGGTCCCAACCCCTGAGCGCCCGAACCATAGCGCAAGGGGCTTAACCCCTGGGGCCCCAACACCAGCTCCAGGGTCCCAGCCACTGGAGGCCCCAAAATCAGCTCCTGGGGCCCAATCCCTGAGCCCCCGAACCATAGCTGCAGGGGCCTAACCCCCGAGGGCCCCAACCCCAGCTCCAGGGGCCCAACCCCTGGGGGCCCCAACACCAGCTCCAGGAGCCCAACCCCTGGGGGTCCCAACACAAGTTCCAGGGGCCCAACCCCGGAGCGCCCTAACCATAGCTCCAGGGGCCCAACCCCTGGTGGCCGCAACACCAACTGCAGCGGCCCAACCCCTGAGCGCCCGAGCCTTAGCTCAGTGGGCCTAACCCCTGGGGCCCCAACACTAGCTCCAGGGTCCCAACCCCTGAGCGCCCGAACCTTAGCTCCAGGGGCCTAATCCCTGGGGGCCCCAACACCAGCTCCAAGGGCCCAACCCCTGAGCGCCCGAACAATACTTCTAGGGGCCTAACCCCTGGAGGCCCCAACACCAACTCCGGGGGCCCAACCCCAGAGTGCCCAAACCATAGGTCTAGGGGCCTATTCCCTGGGGGCCCGCACGCCAGCTCCAAGGTCCCAACCCCTGAGCGCCCGAACCATAGCGCAAGGGGTTTAACCCCTGGGGCCCCAACACCAGCTCCAGGGGCCCAACCCCTGGGACTCCCAACACCAGCTACAGGGGCCCAACCCCAGAGCTCCCGAACCATATCTCCATGCGGGGAAATGCTCTGTGCACTACCCTATGTGGCCACACGGTGTCACTCTTGCTCCATGCAGGAAATGCTCTGGGCATTACCATGCATGGCCACACAGTGTTACTGTTGCTCCATGCGTGAAATGTCTGGGCATTACTGTGATGGAGTCGGGACTGTCTGTGTGGGGGATGGGAGAGAAAGGGGTGACATTAGGTCAGGGGCCCCAACACCAGCTACAGCGGCCCAACCCCTGAGCGCCCGAACCATAGCTCCAGGGTCCTAACCCCTGGGGGCCCCAACCCCAGCTCCAGGGGCCCAACCCCTGGGGCCCTCGACCCCAGCTCCAGGGGCCCAACCCCTGAGCGCCCGAACCATAGCTCCAGGGGCCTAACCCCCGAGGGCCCCAACCACATCTCCAGGGGCCCAACTCCTGGGGGCCCCAACACCAGCTCCAGGAGCCCAACCCCTGGGGGTCCCAACACAAGTTCCAGGGGCCCAACCCCGGAGCGCCCTAACCATAGCTCCAGGGGCCCAACCCCTGGTGGCCGCAACACCAACTCCAGCGGCCCAACCCCTGAGCGCCCGAGCCTTAGCTCAAGGGGCCTAACCCCTAGGGCCGCAACACCAGCTCCAGGGGCCCAACTCCTGGGGTCCCCAACATCAGCTCCAGGGTACCAACCAGTGAGCGCCCGAACCTTAGCTCCAGGGGCCTAATCCCTGTGGGCCCCAACACCAGCTCCAGGGGCCCAACCCCAGAGTGCCCAAACCATAGCTCTAGGGGCCTATTCCCTGGGGGCCCGCACGCCAGCTCCAAGGGCCCAACCCCTGAGCGCCCGAACCATAGCGCAAGGGGCTTAACCCCCGGGGCCCCAACCCCAGCTCCAGGGGCCCAACCCCTGGGGCCCTCGACCCCAGCTCCAGGGGCGCAACCCCTGAGCGTTCGAACCATAGCTCCAGGGGCCTAACACCTGGGGCCCCTCACCAGCTCTAGGGGCCCAACCACAGCTCCAGGGGCGTAACCCCCGGGGCCCCAACCCCAGCTCCAGGGGCCAAACCCCTGGGGCCCTCGACCCCAGCTCCAGGGGCCCAACCCCTGAGCGCCCGAACCATAGCTCCAGGGGCCTAACCCCTGGGGCCCCTCACCAGCTCCAGGGGCCCAACCCCTTGGGGCCCCAACACCAGCTCCAGGGGCCCAACCCATGAGCGCCCGAACCATAGCTCTAGGGGCCTAACTCCTGGGGGCCAAAACCCCACCTCCAGGAGCCCAACCCCTGGGGGCCCCAACACCAGCTCCAGGGGTCCAACCCCTCAGCGCCCGAACCATAGTTCCAGGGGTCTAACCCCCGGGGGCCCCAACCCCAGCTCCAGGGGCCCAACCCCTGGGGGCCCCAACACCAGCTGCAGGAGCTCAACCCCTGGGGGTCCCAACACAAGTTCCAGGGGCCCAACCCCGGAGCGCCCAAACCATAGCTCTAGGGGCCTATTCCCTGGGGGACCGCACGCCAGCTCCAAGGGCCCAACCCCTGAGCGCCCGAGCCTTAGCTCAAGTGGCCTAACCCCTGGGGCCCCAAACACCAGCTCCAGGGGCCCAACTCCTGGGGTCCCCAACACCAGCTCCAGGGTCCCAACCCCTGAGCGCCCGAACCTTAGCTCCAGGGGCCTTATCCCTGGGGGCCCCAACACCAGCTCCAAGGGCCCAACCCCAAAGTGCCCAAACCATAGCTCTAGGGGCCTATTCCCTGGGGGCCCGCACGCCAGCTTCCAAGGGCCCAACCCCTGAGCGCCCGAAGCATAGCGCAAGGGGCTTAACCCCTGGGGCCCCAACACCAGCTCCAGGGGCCCAACCTCTGGGACTCCCAACACCAGCTACAGGGGCCCAACCCCAGAGCTCCCGAACCATAGCTCCATGCGTGGAAATGCTCTGTGCACTACCCTATGTGGCCACACGGTGACACTCTTGCTCCATGCAGGAAATGCTCTGGACATTACCCTGCATGGCCACACAGTGTAACTGTTGCTCCATGCGTGAAATGTCTGGGCATTACTGTGATGGAGTCGGGACTGTCTGTGTGGGGGATGGGAGAGCAAGGGGTGACATTAGGTCAGGGGCCCCAACACCAGCTCCAGCGGCCCAACCCCTGAGCGCCCGAACCATAGCTCCAGGGGCCTAACCCCTGGGGGCCCCAACACCAGCTCCAGGGGCCCAACCCCTGAGAGCCCGAACAATAGCTCCAGGATCCTAACCCCTGGGGGCCCCAACCACAGCTCCAGGGGCCCAACCCCTGGGGGCCCCAACACCTGCTCCAGGAGCCCAACCCCTGGGGGCCCCAAAACCAGCTCCAGGGGCCCAATCCCTGAGCGCCAGAACCATAGCTCCAGGGGCCTAATCCCTGAGGGCCCCAACACCAGCTCCAGGGGCCCAACCCCTGAGCGAACGAACCATAGCTCCAGGGGCCTAACCACCGGGGGCCCCAACCCCAGCTCCAGGGGCCCAACCCCTGGATGCCCCAACACCAGCTCCAGGGGTCCAACCCCTGAGCGCCCGAACCATAGCTCCAGGGGCCTAACCCCTGGCGCCCCTCACCAGCTCCAGGGGTCCAACCCCTTGGGGCCCAAACACCAGCTCCAGGGGCCCAACCCATGAGCGCCCGAACCATAGCTCTAGGGGTCTAACCCCCGGGGGCCCCAACCCCAGCTACAGGGACCCAACCCCTGGGGACCCCAACACCAGCTCCAAGAGCCCAACCCCTGGGAGCCCCAACACCAGATCCAGGGGCCCAACCCCAGAGAGCCCGAACCATAGTTCCAGGGGCCCAAACCCTGGGGGCCCCAACACCAGCTCCAGGGGCCAAACCCATGAGCGCCCGAACCATAGCTCCAGGGGCCTAACCCCTGGGGGCCCCAACCCCAGCTCCAGGGGCGTAACCCCCGGGGCCCCCACCCCAGCTCCAGGGGCCCAACCCCTGAGCGTCCGAACCATAGCTCCAGGGGCCTAACCCCTGGGGGCCCCAACCACAGCTCCAGGGGCCCAACCCCTGCGAACCCCAACACAATCTCCAGGAACTCAAAACCTGGGGGCCCCAACACCAGCTCCAAGGGCCCAACCCCACAGCGCCCGAACCATAGCTCCAGGGGCCTAACCCCTGTGGGCCCCAACCCCAGCTCCAGGGGCCCAACCCCTGGGGCCCTCGACCCCAGCTCCAGGGGCCCAACCCCTGAGCGCCCGAACCATAGCTCCAGGGGCCTAACCCCCGAGGGCCCCAACCACATCTCCAGGGGCCCAACCCCTGGGGGCCCCACCACCAGCTCCAGGAGCCCAACCCCTGGGGGTCCCAACACAAGTTCCAGGGGCCCAACCCCGGAGCACCCTAACTATAGCTCCAGGGGCCCAACCCCTGGTGGCCGCAACACCAACTCCAGCGGCCCAACCCCTGAGCGCCCGAGCCTTAGCTCAAGGGGCCTAACCCCTGGGGCCGCAACACCAGCTCCAGGGGCCCAACTCCTGGGGTCCCCAACACCAGCTCCAGGGTCCCAACCCCTGAGCGCCCGAACCTTAGCTCCAGGGGCCTAATCCCTGGGGGCCCCAACACCAGCTCCAGGGGCCCAACCCCAGAGTGCCCAAACCATAGCTCTAGGGGCCAATTCCCTGGGGGCCCGCACGCCAGCTCCAAGGGCCCAACCCCTGAGCGCCCATACCATAGCGCAAGGGGCTTAACCCCCAGGGGCCCCAACCACAGCTCCAGGGGCCCAACCCCTGGGGGCCCCAACACCTGCTACAGGAGCCCAACCCCTATTTGCCCCAAGACCAGCTCCAGGGGTCCAATCCCTGAGCGCCCGAACCATAGCTCCAGGGGTCTAACCCCCGGGGGCCCCAACCCCAGCTACAGGGGCCCAACCCCTGGGGACCCCAACACCAGCTCCAAGAGCCCAACCCCTGGGAGCCCCAACACCAACTCCAGGGGCCCAACCCCAGAGAGCCCGAACCATAGCTCCAGGGGCCTAAACCCTTTGGACCCCAACCCCAGCTCTAGGGGCGTAACCCCCGGGGCCCCAACCCCAGCTCCAGGGGCCCAACCCCTGGGGCCCTCGACCCCAGCTCCAGGAGCCCAACCCCTGAGCGTCCGAACCATAGCTCCAGGGGCCTAACCCCTGGGGCTCCTCACCAGCTCCAGGGGCCCAACCCCATCTCCAGGGGCATAACCCCCGGGGCCCCAACCCCAGCTCCAGGGGCCCAACCCCTGGGGCCCTCGACCCCAGCTCCAAGGGCCCAACCCCTGAGCGCCCGAACCATAGCTCCAGGGGCCTAACCCCTGGGGCCCCTCACCAGCTCCATGGGCCCAACCCCTTGGGGCCCCAACACCAGCTCCAGGGGTCCAACCCATGAGCGCCCGAACCATAACTGTAGGGGCCTAACTCCTAGGGGCCCAAACCCCACCTCCAGGGGCCCAACACCTGGGGGCCCAAACAACAGCTCCAGGGGCCCAACCCCTGAGCGCCTGAACCATAGCTCCAGGGGCCTAACCCCAGGGGGCCCCAACCACAGCTCCAGGGGCCCAACCCCTGGGGGCCCCAACACCTGCTCCAGGAGCCCAACCCCTGGGGGCCCCAAAACCAGCTCCAGGGGCCCAATCCCTGAGCGCCAGAACCATAGCTCCAGGGGCCTAACCCCCGGGGGCCCCTACCCCAGCTCCAGGGTCCCAACCCCTGAGCAAACGAACCATAGCTCCAGGGGCCTAACCCCCGGGGGCCCCAACCCCAGCTCCAGGGGCCCAACCCCTGGATGCCCCAACACCAGCTCCAGGGGTCCAACCCCTGAGCGCCCGAAACATAGTTCCACGGGTCTAACCCCCGGGGGCCCCAACCCCAGCTACAGGGGCACAACCCCTGCGGACCCCAACACCAGCTCCAAGAGCCCAACCCCTGGGAGCCCCAACACCAGCTCCAGGGGCCCAACCCCAGAGAGCCCGAACCATAGTTCCAGGGGCCCAACCCCTGGGGGAAAAAACACCAGCTCCAGGGGCCAAACCCCTGAGCGCCCGAACCATAGCTCCAGGGGCCTAACCGCTGGGGGCCCCAACACCAGCTCCAGGGGCGTAACCCTCGGGGCCCCAACCCCAGCTCCAGGGGCCCAACCCCTGGGGCCCTCGACCCCAGCTCCAGGGGCCCAACCCCTGAGCGTCCGAACCATAGCTCCAGGGGCCTAACCCCTGGGCCCCTCACCAGCTCCAGGGCAGCAAACCCTTGGGGACCCAACTCCAGCTCCAGGGGCCCAACCCATGAGCGCCCGAACCATAGGTCTAGGGGCCTAACTCCTGGGGGCCCAAACCCCACCTCCAGGGGCCCAACCCCTGGAGGCCCCAACACCAGCTCCAGGGGCCGAACCCCTGAGCGCCCGAACCATAGCTCCAGGGGCCTAACCCCCGGGGGCCCCAACCACAGCTCCAGGGGCCCAACCCCTGCGAGCCCCAACCCAATCTCCAGGAACTCAAAACCTGGGGGCCCCAACACCAGCTCCAGGGGCCCAACCCCACAGCGCCCGAACCATAGCTCAAGGGCCTAAACCCTGGGGTCCCCAACCACAGCTCCAGGGGCCCAACCCCTGCGAGCCCCAACACAATCTCCAGGAACTCAAAACCTGGGGGCCCCAACCCCAGCTCCAGGGGCCCAACCCCTGGGGGCCCCAACAAAAGTTTCAGGGGCCCAACCCCTGAGTGCCCGAACCATAGCTCCAGGGGCCTAACCCCCGAGGGCCCCAAAAACAGCTCCAGGGGCCCAACCCCTGGGGGCCCCAACACCAGCTCCAGGAGCCCAAACCCTGGGGGTCCCAACACAAGTTCCAGGGGCCCAAACCCGGAGCGCCCTAACCATAGCTCCAGGGGCCCAACCCCTGGTGGCCGCAACACCAACTCCAGCGGCCCAACCCCTGAGCGCCCGAACCTTAGCTCAACGGGCCTAACCCCTGGGGCCCCAACACCAGCTCCAGAGGCCCAACTCCTGGGGTCCCCAACACCAGCTCCAGGGTCCCAACCCCTGAGCGCCCGAACTTTAGCTCCAGGGGCCTAATCCCTGGGGGCCCCAACACCAGCTCCAAGGGCCCAACCCCTGAGCACCCGAACAATACCTCCAGGGGCCTAACCCCTGGAGGCCCCAACACCAGCTCCAGGGGCCCAACCCCAGAGTGCCCAAACCATAGCTCTAGGGGCCTATTCCCTGGGGGCCCACACGACAGCTCTAAGGGCCCAACCCCTGAGCGCCCGAACCATAGCGCAAGGGGCTTAACCCCTGGGACCCCAACACCAGCTCCAGGGGCCCAACCCCTGGGACTCCCAACACCAGCTACAGGTGCCCAACCCCAGAGCTCCCGAACCATAGCTCCATGCGGGGAAATGCTCTGTGCACTACCCTATGTGGCCACACGGTGTCACTCTTGCTCCACGCAGGAAATGCTCTGGGCATTACCCTGCATGGCCACACAGTGTTACTGTTGCTCCATGCGTGAAATGTCTGGGCATTACAGTGATGGAGTCGGGACTGTCTGTGTGGGGGATGGGAGAGCAAGGGGTGACATTAGGTCAGGGGCCCCAACACCAGCTCCAGCGGCCCAACCCCTGAGCGCCTGAACCATAGCTCCAGGGGCCTAACCCCTGGGGGCCCCAACCCCAGCTCCAGGCGCCCAACCCCTGGGGCCCTCGACCCCAGCTCCAGGGGCCGAACCCCGGAGCGTCCGAACCATAGCTCCAGGGGCCTAACCCCTGGTGACCCCAACCACAGCTCTAGGGGCCCAACCCCTGCGAGCCCCAACACAAACTCCAGGAACTCAAAACCTGGGGGCCCCAACACCACCTCTAGGGGCCCCGCCCCTGGGGCCCTCGACCCTAGCTCCAGGGAACCAACCCCTGAGCGCCCGAACCATAGCTCCAGGGGTCCAACCCCTGAGTGCCTGAACCATAGCTCCACGGGCCTAAAACCTGGGTTCCCCACACCAGCTCCAGGGGCCCAACCCCAGAGCGCCCGAAACATAGCTCCAGGGGCCCAATCCCTGGGGGCCCCAACACCAGCTCCAGGGGCCCAACCCCTGGGGCCCTCCACCCCAGCTCCAGGGGCCCAACCCCTGAGCGCCCGAACCATAGCTCCAGGGGAACAACCCCTGAGCGCCTGAACCATAGCTCCAGGGGCCTAACCCCTGGGTCCCCAACACCAGCTCCAGTTGCCCAACCCCTTGGGGCCGCAACACCAGGTAAAGGGGCCCAACCCATGAGCGGCCGAACCAAAGATCCAGGGGCCTAACCTCTGGAGGCCCCAACCCCAGCTCCAGGGTCCCAACCACTGGAGGCCCCAACACCAGTTTCATGGGCCCAACCCCTGAGCGCCCGAACCATAGCTCCAGGGGCCTAACCCCCGAGGGCCCCAACCACAGCTCCAGGGGCCCAACCACTGGGGGCCCCAACACCAGCTCCAGGAGCCCAACCCCTGGGGGTCCCAACACAAGTTCCAGGGGCCCAACCCCTGGGGCCCTCGACCCCAGCTCCAGGGGCCCAACCCCTGAGCGCCCGAACCACAGCTCCAGGGCCCTAAACCCTGGGGCCCCTCACCAGCTCCAGGGGCCCAACCCCTTGGGGCCCCAACACCACCTCCAGGGGCCCAACCCATGAGCGCCCGAACCGTAGCTCTAGGGGCCTAACTCCTGGGGGCCCAAACCCAACCTCCAGGGGCCCAACCCCTGGGGGCCCCAACACCAGCTCCAGGGGCCCCACCCCTGGGGCCCTCGACCCTAGCTCCAGGGAACCAACCCCTGAGCGCCCGAACCATAGCTCCAGGGGTAAAACCCCTGAGTGCCTGAACGATAGCTCCACGGGCCTAAAACCTGGGTCCCCAACACCAGCTCCAGGGGCCAACCCCAGAGCGCCCGAAACATAGCTCGAGGGGCCCAACCCCTGAGAGCCTGAAACATAGCTCCAGGGGCCTAACCCCTGGGTCCCCAACACCAGCTCCAGGGGCCCAACCCCTTGGGGCCCGAACACCAGCTCCAGGGGCCCAACCCCTGGGGCTCTCCACCCCAGCTCCAGAGGCCCAACCCCTGAGCGCCCGAACCATAGCTCGAGGGGCCCAACCCCTGAGAGCCTGAAACATAGCTCCAGGGGCCTAACCCCTGGGTCCCCAACACCAGCTCCAGGGGCCCAACCCCTTGGGGCCCGAACACCAGCTCCAGGGGCCCAACCCATGAGCGGCCGAACCAAAGATCCAGGGGCGTAACCCCTGGAGGCCCCAACCCAAGCTCCAGGGGCCCAAGCCCTGGGGGCCCCAACACCAGTTTCAGGGGCCCAACCCCTGAGCGCCCGAACCATAGCGCAAGGGGCTTAACCTCTGGGGCCCCAACACCAGCTCCAGGGGCCCAACCCCTGGGACTCCCAGCACCAGCTACAGGGGCCCAACCCCAGAGCTCCCGAACCATAGCTCCATGCGGGAAAATGCTCTGTGCACTACCCTATGTGGCCACACGGTGTCACTCTTGCTCCATGCAGGAAATACTCTGGGCATTACCCTGCATGGCCACACAGTGTTACTGTTGCTCCATGCGTGAAATGTCTGGGCATTACTGTGATGGAGTCGGGACTGACTGTGTGGGGGATGGGAGAGCAAGGGGTGCCATTAGGTCAGGGGCCCCAACACCAGCTCCAGCGGCCCAACCCCTGAGCGCCCGAACCATAGCTCCAGGGGCCTGACCCCTGGGGGCCCCAACCCCAGCTCCAGGTGCCCAACCCCTGGGACCCTCGACCCCAGCTCCAGGGGCCCAACCCCTGAGCGTCCGAACCATAGCTCCATGGGCCTAACCCCTGGGGCCCCTCACCAGCTCCAGGGGCCCAACCCCAGCTCCAGGGTCGTAACCCACGGGGCCCCAACCCCAGCTCCAGGGGCCCAACCCCTGGGGCCCTCGACCCCAGCTCCAGGGGCCCAACCCCTGAGCGCCCGAACCATAGCTCCAGGGGCCTAACCCCTGGGGCCCCTCACCAGCTCCAGGGGCCCAACCCCTTGGGGCCCCAACACCAGCTCCAGGGGCCCAACCCATGAGCGCCCGAACCATATCTCTAGGGGCCTAACTCCTGGGGGCCCAAACCCCACCTCCAGGGCCCAACCCCTGGGGGCCCCAACACCAGCTCCAGGGGCCCAAACCCTGAGCGCCCGAACCATAGCTCCAGGGGCCTAACCCCCGGGGGCCCCAACCACAGCTCCAGGGGCCCAACCCCTGGGGGCCCCAACACCTGCTCCAGGAGCCCAACCCCTGGGGGCCCCAAAACCAGCTCCAGGGTCCCAATCCCTGAGCGCCAGAACCATAGCTCCAGGGGCCTAATCCCTGAGGGCACCAACACCAGCTCCAGGGGCCCAACCCCTGAGCGAACGAACCATAGCTCCAGGGGCCTAACCCCCGGGGGCCCCAACCACAGCTCCAGGGGCCCAACCCCTGGATGCCCCAACACCAGCTCCAGGGGTCCAACCCCTGAGCGCCCGAACCATAGCTCCAGGGTTCTAAGGCCCGGGGGCCCCAACCCCAGCTATAGGGGCCCAACCCCTGGGGACCCCAACACCAGCTCCAAGAGCCGAACCCCTGGCAGCCCCAACACCAGCTCCAGGGGCCCAACCCCAGAGAGCCCGAACTATAGTTCCATGGGCCCAACCCCTGGGGGCCCGAACACCAGCTCCAGGGGCCCAACCCCTAAGCGCCCGAACCATAGCTCCAGGGGCCTAACCCCTGGGGGCCTCAACCACAGCTCCAGGGGCCCAACCCCTGCGAGCCCCAACACAATCTCCAGGAACTCAAAACCTGGGGCCCCAACACCAGCTCCAGGGGCCCCAAACCTGAGTGCCTGAACCATAGTTCCACGGGCCTAAAACCTGGGTCCCCAACACCAGCTCCAGGGGCCAAACCCCAGAGCGCCCGAAACATAGCTCCAGGGGCCCAATCCCTGGGGGCCCCAACACCAGCTACAGGGGCCCAACCCCTGGGGCCCTCGACCCCAGCTCCAGGGGCCCAACCCCTTAGTGTCCGAACCATAGCTCCACGGGCCTAACCCCTGGGGCCCCTCACCAGGTCCAGGGGCCCAACCCTTTGGGGAACCAACACCAGCTCCAGGGGCCCAACCCATGAGCGCCCGAACCATAGCTCTAGGGGCCTAACCCCTGGGGGCCCCAACCCCAGCTCCAGGGGCCCAACCCCTGGGTCCCTCGACCCCAGCTCCAGGGGCCCAACCCCTGAGCGCCCGAACCTTAGCTCCAGGGGCCTAATCCCTGGGGGCCCCAACACCAGCTCCAGGGGCCCAACTCCTGGGGTCCCCAACACCAGCGCCAGGGTCCCAACCCCTGAGCGCCCGAACCTTAGCTCCAGGGGCCTAATCCCTGGGGGCCCGAACACCAGCGCCAGGGTCCCAACCCCTGAGCGCCCGAACCTTAGCTCTAGGGGCCTATTCCCTGGGGGCCCGCCCGCCAGCTCTAGGGGCCCAACCACAGCTCCAGGGGCGTAACCCCCGGGGCCCCAACCCCAGCTCCAGGGGCCCAACCCCTGGGGCCCTCGACCCCAGCTCCGGGGGCCCAACCCCTGAGCGCCCGAACCATAGCTCCAGGGGCCTAACCCCTGGGGCCCCTCACCAGCTCCAGGGGCCCAACCCCTTGGGGCCCCAACACCAGTTCCAGGGGCCCAACCCATGAGCGTCCGAACCATAGCTCTAGGGGCCTAACCCCTGGGTCCCCAACACCAGCTCCAGTTGCCCAACCCCTTGGGGCCGCAACACCAGGTAAAGGGGCCCAACCCATGAGCGGCCGAACCAAAGATCCAGGGGCCTAACCTCTGGAGGCCCCAACCCCAGCTCCAGGGTCCCAACCACTGGAGGCCCCAACACCAGTTTCATGGGCCCAACCCCTGAGCGCCCGAACCATAGCTCCAGGGGCCTAACCCCCGAGGGCCCCAACCACAGCTCCAGGGGCCCAACCCCTGGGGGCCCCAACACCAGCTCCAGGAGCCCAACCCCTGGGGGTCCCAACACAAGTTCCAGGGGCCCAACCCCTGGGGCCCTCGACCCCAGCTCCAGGGGCCCAACCCCTGAGCGCCCGAACCATAGCTCCAGGGCCCTAAACCCTGGGGCCCCTCACCAGCTCCAGGGGCCCAACCCCTTGGGGCCCCAACACCACCTCCAGGGGCCCAACCCATGAGCGCCCGAACCGTAGCTCTAGGGGCCTAACTCCTGGGGGCCCAAACCCCACCTCCAGGGGCCCAACCCCTGGGGGCCCCAACACCAGCTCCAGGGGCCCCACCCCTGGGGCCCTCGACCCTAGCTCCAGGGAACCAACCCCTGAGCGCCCGAACCATAGCTCCAGGGGTAAAACCCCTGAGTGCCTGAACGATAGCTCCACGGGCCTAAAACCTGGGTCCCCAACACCAGCTCCAGGGGCCAACCCCAGAGCGCCCGAAACATAGCTCCAGGGGCCCAATCCCTAGGGGCCCCAACACCAGCTCCAGGGATCCAACCCCTGGGGCTCTCCACCCCAGCTCCAGGGGCCCAACCCCTGAGCGCCCGAACCATAGCTCGAGGGGCCCAACCCCTGAGCGCCTGAACCATAGCTCCAGGGGCCTAACCCCTGGGTCCCCAACACCAGCTCCAGGGGCCCAACCCCTTGGGGCCCGAACACCAGCTCCAGGGGCCCAACCCATGAGCGGCCGAACCAAAGATCCAGGGGCGTAACCCCTGGAGGCCCCAACCCAAGCTCCAGGGGCCCAAGCCCTGGGGGCCCCAACACCAGTTTCAGGGGCCCAACCCCTGAGCTCCCGAACCATAGCGCAAGGGGCTTAACCCCTGGGGCCCCAACACCAGCTCCAGGGGCCCAACCCCTGGGACTCCCAGCACCAGCTACAGGGGCCCAACCCCAGAGCTCCCGAACCATAGCTCCATGCGGGAAAATGCTCTGTGCACTACCCTATGTGGCCACACGGTGTCACTCTTGCTCCATGCAGGAAATACTCTGGGCATTACCCTGCATGGCCACACAGTGTTACTGTTGCTCCATGCGTGAAATGTCTGGGCATTACTGTGATGGAGTCGGGACTGACTGTGTGGGGGATGGGAGAGCAAGGGGTGCCATTAGGTCAGGGGCCCCAACACCAGCTCCAGCGGCCCAACCCCTGAGCGCCCGAACCATAGCTCCAGGGGCCTAACCCCTGGGGGCCCCAACCCCAGCTCCAGGTGCCCAACCCCTGGGACCCTCGACCCCAGCTCCAGGGGCCCAACCCCTGAGCGCCCGAACCATAGCTCCATGGGCCTAACCCCTGGGGCCCCTCACCAGCTCCAGGGGCCCAACCCCAGCTCCAGGGTCGTAACCCCCGGGGCCCCAACCCCAGCTCCAGGGGCCCAACCCCTGGGGCCCTCGACCCCAGCTCCAGGGGCCCAACCCCTGAGCGCCCGAACCATAGCTCCAGGGGCCTAACCCCTGGGGCCCCTCACCAGCTCCAGGGGCCCAACCCCTTGGGGCCCCAACACCAGCTCCAGGGGCCCAACCCATGAGCGCCCGAACCATATCTCTAGGGGCCTAACTCCTGGGGGCCCAAACCCCACCTCCAGGGCCCAACCCCTGGGGGCCCCAACACCAGCTCCAGGGGCCCAAACCCTGAGCGCCCGAACCATAGCTCCAGGGGCCTAACCCCCGGGGGCCCCAACCACAGCTCCAGGGGCCCAACCCCTGGGGGCCCCAACACCTGCTCCAGGAGCCCAACCCCTGGGGGCCCCAAAACCAGCTACAGGGTCCCAATCCCTGAGCGCCAGAACCATAGCTCCAGGGGCCTAATCCCTGAGGGCACCAACACCAGCTCCAGGGGCCCAACCCCTGAGCGAATGAACCATAGCTCCAGGGGCCTAACCCCCGGGGGCCCCAACCACAGCTCCAGGGGCCCAACCCCTGGATGCCCCAACACCAGCTCCAGGGGTCCAACCCCTGAGCGCCCGAACCATAGCTCCAGGGTTCTAAGGCCCGGGGGCCCCAACCCCAGCTATAGGGGCCCAACCCCTGGGGACCCCAACACCAGCTCCAAGAGCCGAACCCCTGGCAGCCCCAACACCAGCTCCAGGGGCCCAACCCCAGAGAGCCCGAACTATAGTTCCATGGGCCCAACCCCTGGGGGCCCGAACACCAGCTCCAGGGGCCCAACCCCTAAGCGCCCGAACCATAGCTCCAGGGGCCTAACCCCTGGGGGCCTCAACCACAGCTCCAGGGGCCCAACCCCTGCGAGCCCCAACACAATCTCCAGGAACTCAAAACCTGGGGGCCCCAACACCAGCTCCAGGGGCCCCAAACCTGAGTGCCTGAACCATAGCTCCACGGGCCTAAAACCTGGGTCCCCAACACCAGCTCCAGGGGCCAAACCCCAGAGCGCCCGAAACATAGCTCCAGGGGCCCAATCCCTGGGGGCCCCAACACCAGCTACAGGGGCCCAACCCCTGGGGCCCTCGACCCCAGCTCCAGGGGCCCAACCCCTTAGTGTCCGAACCATAGCTCCACGGGCCTAACCCCTGGGGCCCCTCACCAGGTCCAGGGGCCCAACCCTTTGGGGCCCCAACACCAGCTCCAGGGGCCCAACCCATGAGCGACCGAACCATAGCTCTAGGGGCCTAACCCCTGGGGGCCCCAACCCCAGCTCCATTGGCCCAACCCCTGGGGCCCTCGACCCCAGCTCCAGGGGCCCAACCCCTGAGCGCCCGAACATTAGCTCCAGGGGCCTAATCCCTGGGGGCCCCAACACCAGCTCCAGGGGCCCAACCCCAGAGTGCCCAAACCATAGCTCTAGGGGCCTATTCCCTGGGGGCCCGCCCGCCAGCTCTAGGGGCCCAACCACAGCTCCAGGGGCGTAACCCCCGGGGCCCCAACCCCAGCTCCAGGGGCCCAACCCCTGGGGCCCTCGACCCCAGCTCCAGGGGCCCAACCCCTGAGCGCCCGAACCATAGCTCCAGGGGCCTAACCCCTGGGGCCCCTCACCAGCTCCAGGGGCCCAACCCCTTGGGGCCCCAACACCAGCTCCAGGGGCCCAACCCATGAGCGTCCGAACCATAGCTCTAGGGGCCTAACTCCTGGGGGCCCAAACCCCACCTCCAGGAGCCCAACCCCTGGGGGCCCCAACACGAGCTCCAGGGGTCCAACCCCTGGGCGCCCGAACCATAGTTCCAGGGGTCTAACCCCCGAGGGCCCCAACCCTAGCTCCAGGGGCCCAACCCCTGGGGGCCCCAACACCAGCTCCAGGAGCTCAACCCCTGGGGGTCCCAACACAAGTTCCAGGGGCCCAACCCCGGAGCGCCCAAACCATAGCTCCAGGGGCCCAACCCCTGGTGGCCGCAACACCAACTCCAGCGGCCCAACCCCTGAGCGCCCGAGCCTTAGCTCAAGTGGCCTAACCCCTGGGGCCCCAACACCAGCTCCAGGGGCCCAACTCCTGGGGTCCCCAACACCAGCTCCAGGGTCCCAACCCCTGAGCGCCCGAACCTTAGCTCCAGGGGCCTTATCCCTGGGGGTCCCAACACCAGCTCCAAATGCCCAACCCCAAAGTGCCCAAACCATAGCTCTAGGGGCCTATTCCCTGGGGGCCCGCACGCCAGCTCCAAGGGCCCAACCCCTGAGCGCCCGAAGCATAGCGCAAGGGGCTTAACCCCTGGGGCTCCAACACCAGCTCCAGGGGCCCAATCCCTGGGACTCCCAACACCAGCTACAGGGGGCCAACCCCAGAGCTCCCGAACCTTAGCTCCATGCGGGGAAATGCTCTGTGCACTACCCTATGTGGCCACACGGTGACACTCTTGCTCCATGCAGGAAATGCTCTGGGCATTACCCTGCATGGCCACACAGTGTAACTGTTGATCCATGCGTGAAATGTCTGGGCATTACTGTGATCGAGTCGGGACTGTCTGTGGGGGATGGGAGAGCAAGGAGTGACATTAGGTCAGGGGCCCCAACACCAGCTCCAGCGGCCCAACCCCTGAGCGCCCGAACCATAGCTCCAGGGGCCTAACCCCTGGGGGACCCAACACCAGCTCCAGGGGCCCAACCCCTGAGAGCCCGAACAATAGCTCCAGGGGCCTAACCCCTGGGGGCCCCAACCACAGCTCCAGGGGCCCAACCCCTGGGGGCCCCAACACCTGCTCCAGGAGCCCAACCCCTGGGGGAACCAAAACCAGCTCCAGGGGCCCAATCCCTGAGCGCCAGAACCATAGCTCCAGGGGCCTAATCCCTGAGGGCCCCAACACGAGCTTCAGGGGCCCAACCCCTGAGCGAACGAACCATAGCTCCAGGGGCCTAACCCCCGGGGGCCCCAACCCCAGCTACAGGAGCCCAACCCCTGGGGACCCCAACACCAGCTCCAAGAGCCCAACCCCTGGGAGCCCCAACACCAGATCCAGGGGCCCAACCCCAGAGAGCCCGAACCATAGTTCCAGGGGCCGAAACCCTGGGGGCCCCAACACCAGCTCCAGGGGCCAAACCCATGAGCGCCCGAACCATAGCTCCAGGGGCCTAACCCCTGGGGGCCCCAACCCCAGCTCCAATGGCGTAACCCCCGGGGCCCCAACCCCAGCTCCAGGGGCCCAACCCCTGGGGCCCTCGACCCCAGCTCCAGGGGCCCAACTCCTGAGCGCCCGAACCATAGCTCCAGGGGCCTAACCCCTGGGGCCCCTCACCAGCTCCAGGGGTCCAACCCCTTGGGGCCCAAACACCAGCTCCAGGGGCCCAACCCATGAGCGCCCGAACCATAGCTCTAGGGGCCTAACTCCTGGGGGCCCAAACCCCACCTCCAGGGGCCCAACCCCTGGGGGCCCCAACACCAGCTCCAGGGGCCCAACCCCTGAGCGTCCGAACCATAGCTCCAGGGGCCTAACCCCGGGGGCCCCAACCACAGCTCCAGGGGCCCAACCCCTGCGAGCCCCAACACAATCTCCAAGAACTCAAAACCTGGGGGCCCCAACACCAGCTCCAGGGGCCCAACCCCACAGCGCCCGAACCATAGCTCCAGGGGCCTAACCCCTGTGGGCCCCAACCCCAGCTCCAGGGGCCCAACCCCTGGGGCCCTCGACCCCAGCTCCAGGGGCCCAACCCCTGAGCGCCCGAACCATAGCTCCAGGGGCCTAACCCCCGAGGGCCCGAACCACATCTCCAGGGGCCTAACCCCTGGGGGCCCCAACACCAGCTCCAGGAGCCCAACCCCTGGGGGTCCCAACACAAGTTCCAGGGTCCCAACCCCGGAGAGCCCTAACCATAGCTCCACGGGCCGAACTCCTGGTGGCCGCAACACCAACTCCAGCGGCCCAACCCCTGAGCGCCCGAGCCTTAGCTCAAGGAGCCTAACCCCTGGGGCCCCAACACCAGCTCCAGGGGCCCAACTCCTGGGGTCCCCAACACCAGCTCCAGGGGCCCAACCCCTGAGCGCCCGAACCATAGCTCCAGGGACCTAACCCCCGGGGGCCCCAACCACAGCTCCAGGGGCCCAACCCCTGCGAGCCCCAACACAATCTCCAGGAACTCAAAACCTGGGGGCCCCAACACCAGCTCCAGGGGCCCAACCCCACAGCACCCGAACCATAGCTCAAGGGCCTAAACCCTGGGGACCCCAACCACAGCTCCAGGGGCCCAACCCCTGCGAGCCCCAACACAATCTCCAGGAACTCAAAACCTGGGGGCCCCAACCCCAGCTCCAGGGGCCCAACCCCTGGGGGCCCCAACAAAAGTTTCAGGGGCCCAACCCCTGAGTGCCCGAACCATAGCTCCAGGGGCCTAACCCCCGAGGGCCCCAACCACAGCTCCAGGGGAACAACCCCTGGGGGCCCCAACACCAGCTCCAGGAGCCCAACCCCTGGGGGTCCCAACACAAGTTCCAGGGACCCAACCCCGGAGCGCCCTAACCATAGCTCCAGGGGCCCAACCCCTGGTGGCCGCAACACCAACTCCAGCGGCCCAACCCCTGAGCGCCCGAACCATAGCGCAAGGGGCTTAACCCCTGGGGCCCCAACACCAGCTCCAGGGGCCCAACTCCTGGGACTCCCAACACCAGCTACAGGTGCCCAATCCCAGAGCTCCCGAACCATAGCTGCATGCGGAGAAATGCTCTGTGCACTACCCTATGTGGCCACACGGTGTCACTCTTGCTCCATGCAGGAAATGCTCTGGGCATTACCCTGCATGGCAACACAGTGTTACTGTTGCTCCATGCGTGAAATGTCTGGGCATTACAGTGATGGAGTCGGGACTGTCTGTGTGGGGGATGGGAGAGCAAGGGGTGACATTAGGTCAAGGAGCCTAACCCCTGGGGGCCCCAACACCAGCTCCAGGAGCCCAACCCCTGGGGGTCCCAACACAAGTTCCAGGGTCCCAACCCCGGAGCGCCCTAACCATAGCTCCACGGGCCGAACTCCTGGTGGCCGCAACACCAACTCCAGCGGCCCAACCCCTGAGCGCCCGAGCCTTAGCTCAAGGAGCCTAACCCCTGGGGCCCCAACACCAGCTCCAGGGGCCCAACTCCTGGGGTCCCCAACACCAGCTCCAGGGTCTCAACCCCTGAGCGCCCGAACCATAGCTCCATGCGGGGAAATGCTCTGTGCACTACCCTATGTGGCCACACGGTGTCACTCTTGCTCCATGCAGGAAATGCTCTGGGCATTACCCTGCATGGCCACACAGTGTTACTGTTGCTCCTTGCGAGAAATGTCTGGGCATTACTGTGATGGAGTCGGGACTGTCTGTGTGGGGGATGGGAGAGCAAGGGGTGACATTAGGTCAGGGGCCCCAACACCAGCTCCAGCGGCCCAACCCCTGAGCGCCCGAACCATAGCTCCAGGGGCCTAACCCCTGGGGGCCCCAACACCAGCTCCAGGGGCCCAACCCCTGAGCGCCCGAACCATAGCTCCAGGGGTCTAACCCCTGGGGCCCCAACCCCAGCTCCAGGGGCCCAACCCCTGGGGCCCTCGACCCCAGTTCCAGGGGTCCAACCCCTGAGCGCCCGAACCATAGCTGCAGAGGCCTAACCCCCGAGGGCCCCAACCCCAGCTCCAGGGGCCTAACTCCTGGGGGCCCGAACACCAACTCCAGGAGCCCAACCCCTGGGGGCCCCAGCACAAGTTCCAGGGGCCGAACCCCGGAGCGCCCTAACCATAGCTCCAGGGGCCCAACCCCTGGGGGTCCCAACACAAGCTCCAGTGGCCCAACCCCTGAGCGCCCAAACCATAGCTCAAGGGGCCTAACCCCCGGGGGCCCCAACCACAGCTCCAGGGGCCCAACCCCTGGGGGCCCCAACACCTGCTCCAGGAGCTCAACCCCTGGGGGTCCCAAAACCAGCTCCAGGGGCCCAATCCCTGAGCGCCAGAACCATAGGTCCAGGGGCCTAATCCCTGAGGGCCCCAACACCAGCTCCAGGGGCCCAACCCCTGAGCGAACGAACCATAGCTCCAGGGGTCTAACCCCCGGGGGCCCAACCCCAGCTACAGGGGCCCAACCCCTGGGGACCCCAACACCAGCTCCAAGAGCCCAACCCCTGGGAGCCCCAACACCAGCTCCAGGGGCCCAACCCCAGAGAGCCCGAACCATAGTTCCAGGGGCCCAACCCCTGGGGCCCCTCACCAGCTCCAGGGGCCCAACCCCAGCTCCAGGGGCGTAACCCCCGGGGCCCCAACCCCAACTCCAGGGGCCCAACCCCTGGGGCCCTCGACCCCAGCTCCAGGGGCCCAACCCCTGAGCGCCCGAACCATAGCTCCAGGGGCCCAACCCCTTGTGGCCCCAACACCAGCTCCAGGGTCCCAACCCATGAGCGCCCGAACCATAGCTCTAGGGGCCTAACTCCTGGGGGCCCAAACCCCACCTCCAGGGGCCCAACCCCTGGGGGCCCCAACACCAGCTACAGGGGCCCAACCCCTGAGCGCCCGAACCATAGCTCCAGGGGCCTAACCCCCGGGGGCCCCAACCAGAGCTCCAGGGGCCCAACCCCTGGGGGCCCCAACGCCTGCTCCAGGAGCCCAACCCCTGGGGGCCCCAAAACCAGCTCCAGGGGCCCAATCCCTAAGCGCCAGAACCATAGCTCCAGGGCCCTAATCCCTGAGGGCCCCAACACCAGCTCCAGGGGCCCAACCCCAGAGAGCCCGAACCATAGTTCCAGGGGCCCAACCCCTGGGGGCCCCAACACCAGCTCCGGGGGCCAAACCCCTGAGCGCCCGAACCATAGCTCCAGGGTCCTAACCCCTGGGGGCCCCAACCCCAGCTCCAGGGGCGTAAGCCCCGGGGTCCCATCCCCAGCTCCAGGGGCCCAACCCCTGGGGCCCTCGACCCCAGCTCCAGGGGCCCAACCCCTGAGCGTCCGAACCATAGCTCCAGGGGCCTAACCCCTGGGGCCCCTCACCAGCTCCAGGGGCCCAACCCCAATTCCAGGAGCGTAACCCCCGGGGCCCCAACCCCAGCTCCAGGGGCCCAACCCCTGGGGCCCTCGACCCCAGCTCCAGGGGCCCAACCCCTTGGGGCCCCAACACCAGCTCCAGGGGCCCAACCCATGAACGCCCGAACCATAGCTCTAGGGGCCTAACTCCTGGGGGCCCAAACCCCACCTCCAGGGGCCCAACCCCTGGGGGCCCAAAAACCAGCTCCAGGGGCCCAACCCCTGTGCGCCCGAACCACAGCTCCAGGGGCCCAACCCCTGCGAGCCCCAACACAATCTCCAGGAACTTAAAACCTGGGGGCCCCAACACCAGCTCCAGGGGCCCAACCCCTGAGAGCCCGAACCATAGCTCCAGGGGCCTAAATCCTGTGGGCCCCAACCCCAGCTCCAGGGGCCCAACCCCTGGGGGCCCCACCACCAGCTCCAGGGGCCCAAACCCTGAGCGCCCAAACCATAGCTCCAGGGGTCTATCCCCTGGGGCCCCAACCCCAGCTCCAGGGGCCTAAACCCTGGGGCCCTCGACCCCAGTTCCAGGGGCCCAAGCCCTGAGCGCCAGAACCATAGCTGCAGAGGCCTAACCCCCAAGGGCCGAAACCACAGCTCCAGGGGCCCAACCCCTGGGGGCCCCAACACCAGCTCCAGGAGCTCAACCCCTGGGGGCCCCAAAACCAGCTCCAGGGGCCCAATCCCTGAGCGCCAGAACCATAGCTCCAGGGGCCTAATCCCTGAGGGCTCCAACACCAGCTCCAGGGGCCCAACCCCTGAGCGAACGAAAAATAGCTCCAGGGGACTAAACCCCGGGGGCCCCAACCCCAGCTCCAGGGGCCCAACCCCTGGATGCCCCAACACCGGCTCCAAGAGCCCAACCCCTGGAAGCCCCAACAACAGCTCCAGGGGCCCAACTCCAGAGAGCCCGAACCATAGCTCCAGGGGCCTAACCCCTTGGGGCCCCAACCCCAGCTCCAGGGGCGTAACCCCCGGGGCCCCAACCCCAGCTCCAGGGGCCCAACCCCTGGGGCCCTCGACCCCAGCTCCAGGGGCCCAACCCCTGAGCGTCCGAACCATAGCTCCAGGGGCCTAACCCCTGGGGCTCCTCACCAGCTCCAGGAGCCCAACCCCAGCTCCAGGGGCGTAACCCCCGGGGCCCCAACCCCAGCTCTAGGGGCCCAACCCCTGGGGCCCTCGACCACAGCTCCAGGGGCCCAACCCCTGAGCGCCCGAACCATAGCTCCAGGGGCCTAACCCCTTTGGCCCCTCACCAGCTCCAGGGGCCCAACCCCTTGGGGCCCCAACACCAGCTCCAGGGGCCCAACCCATGAGCGCCCGAACCATAGCTCTAGGGGCCTAACTCCTGGGGCCCCAAACCCCACCTCCAGGGGCCCAACCCCTGGGGGCCCCAACACCAGATCCAGGGGCCCAACCCCTGAGCGCCCGAACCATAGCTCCAGGGGCCTAACCCCCGGGGGCCCCAACCACACCTCCAGGGGCCCAACCCCTGGGGGCCCCAACACCTGCTCCAGGAGCCCAACCCCTGAGGGCCCCAACACCAGCTCCAGGGGCGCAACGCCTGAGCGAACTAACCATAGCTCCAGGGTCCTAACCCCCGGGGGCCCCAACCCCAGCCCCAGGGGCCCAAACCCTGAATGCCCCAACACCAGCTCCAGGGGTCCAACCCCTGGGGACCCCAACACCAGCTCCAAGAGCCCAACCCCTGGGAGCCCCAACACCAGCTCCAGGGGCCCAACCCCAGACAGCCCGAACCATAGTTCCAGGGGCCCAACCCCTGGGGGCCCCAACACCAGCTCCAGGGGCCAAACCCCTGAGCGCCCGAACCATAACTCCAGGGGCCTAACCCCTGGGGGCCCCAACCCCAGCTCCAGGGGCGTAACCCCCGGGGCCCCAACCCCAGCTCCAGGGGACCAACCCCTGGGGCCCTCGACCCCAGCTCCAGGGGCCCAACCCCTGAGCGTCCGAAAAATAGCTCCAGGGGCCTAACCCCTGGGGCCCCTCACCAGCTCCAGGGGCCCAACCCCAGCTCCAGGGGCATAACCCCCGGGGCCCAAACCCCAGCTCCAGGGGCCCAACCCCTGGGGCCCTCGACCCCAGCTCCAGGGGCTCAACCCCTGAGCGCCTGAACCATAGCTCCAGGGGCCTAACCCCTGGGGCCGCTCACCAACTCCAGGGGCCCAACCCCTTGGGGCCCCAACACCAGCTCCAGGGTCCCAACCCATGAGCGCCCGAACCATAGCTCTAGGGGCCTAACTCCTGGGGGCCCAAACCCCACCTCCAGGGGCCCAACCCCTGGGGGCCCCAACACCAGCTCCAGGGGCCCAACCCCTGAGCGCCCGAAACATAGCTCCAGGGGCCTAACCCCTGGGGGCCCCAACCACAGCTCCAGGGGCCCAACCCCTGCGAGCCTGAACACAATCTCCAGGAACTCAAAACCTGGGGGCCCCAACACCAGCTCCAGGGGCCCCACCCCTGGGGCCCTCGACCCTAGCTCCATGGAACCAACCCCTGAGCGCCCGAACCATAGCTCCAGGGGTCCAACCCCTGAGTGCCTGAACCATAGCTCCACGGGCCTAAAACCTGGGTCCCCAACACCAGCTCCAGTGGCCCAACCCCAGAGCGCCCGAAACATAGCTCCAGGGGCCCAATCCCTGGGGGCCGCAACACCAGCTCCAGGGGCCCAACCCCTGGGGCCCTCCACCCCAGCTCCAGGGGCCCAACCCCTGAGCGCCCGAACCATAGCTCCATGCGGGGAAATTCCCTGTGCACTACCCTATGTGGCCACACGGTGCCACTCTTGCTCCATGCAGGAAATGCTCTGGGCATTTCCCTGCATGGCAACACAGTGTTACTGTTGCTCCATGCGTCAAATGTCTGGGCTTTACTGTGATGGAGTTGGGACTGTCTCTGTGGGGATGGGAGAGCAATGGGTGACATTAGGTCAGGGGCCCCAACACCAGCTCCAGGGGTCCAACCCCTGGGTGCCCGAACCATAGTTCCAGGGGTCTAACCCCCGGGGGCCCCAACCCCAGCTACAGGGGCCCAACCCCTGGGGACCCCAACACCAGCTCCAAGAGCCCAACCCCTGGGAGCCCTAACACCAGCTCCAGGGGCCCAACCCCAGAGAGCCCGAACCATAGTTCCAGGGGCCCAACCCCTGGGGGCCCCAACACCAGCTCCACGAGCACAACCCCTGGGGGCCCCAAAACCAGCTCCAGGGGCCCAATCCCTGAGCGCCAGAACCATAGCTCCAGGGGCCTAATCCCTGAGGGCCCCAACACCAGCTCCAGGGGCCCAACCCCTGGATGCCCCAACACCGGCTCCAAGAGCCCAACCCCTGGGAGCCCCAACAACAGCTCCAGGGGCCCAACCCCAGAGAGCCCGAACCATAGTTCCAGGGGCCCAACCCCTGGGGGCCCCAACACCAGCTCCAGGGGCGTAACACCCGGGGCCCCAACCCCAGCTCCAGGGGCCCAACCACTGGGGCCCTCGACCCCAGCTCCAGGGGTCCAACCCCTGAGCGCCCGAACCATAGCTCCAGGGGCCTAACCCCTGGGGCCCCTCAGCAGCTCCAGGGGCCCAACCCCTTGGGGCCCCAACACCAGCTCCAGGGGCCCAACCCATGAGCGCCCGAACCATAGCTCTAGGGGCCTAACTCCTAGGGGCCCAAACCCCACCTCCAGGGGCCCAACCCCTGGGGGCCCCAACACCAGATCCAGGGGCCCAACCCCTGAGCGCCCGAACCATAGCTCCAGGGGCCTAACCCCCGGGGGCCCCAACCACACCTCCAGGGGCCCAACCCCTGGAGGCCCCAACACCTGCTCCAGGAGCCCAACCCCTGAGGGCCCCAACACCAGCTCCAGGGGCCCAACGCCTGAGCGAACGAACCATAGCTCCAGGGGCCTAACCCCCGGGGGCCCCAACCCCAGCTCCAGGGGCCCAACCCCTGGATGCCCCAACACCAGCTCCAGGGGTCCAACCCCTGGGCGCCCGAACCATAGTTCCAGGGGTCTAACCCCCGGGGGCCCCAACCCCAGCTACAGGGGCCCAACCCCTGGGGACCCCAACACCAGCTCCAAGAGCCCAACCCCTGGGAGCCCCAACACCAGCTCCAGGGGCCCAACCCCAGAGAGCCCGAACCATAGTTCCAGGAGCCTAACCCCTGGGGGCCCCAACACCAGCTCCAGGGGCCAAACCCCTGAGCGCCCGAACCATAGCTCCAGGGGCCTAACCCCTGGGTGCCCCAACCCCAGCTCCAGAGGCGTAACCCCCGGGGCCCCAACCCCAGCTCCAGGGGCCCAACCCCTGGGGCCCTCGACCCCAGCTCCAGGGGCCCAACCCCTGAGCGTCCGAACCATAGCTCCAGGGGCCTAACCAATGGGGCCGCTCACCAGCTCCAGGGGCCCAACCCCAGCTCCAGGGACGTATCCCCCGGGGCCTCAACCCCAGCTCCAGGGGCCCAACCCCTGGGGCCCTCGACCCCAGCTCCAGGGGCCCAACCCCTGAGCGCCCGAAATAGCTCCAGGGGCCTAACCCCTGAGGCCCATCACCAGCTCCAGGGTCCCAACCCCTTGGGGCCCCAACACCAGCTCCAGGGGCCCAATCCATGAGCGCCCGAACCATAGCTCTAGGGGCCTAACTCCTGGGGGCCCAAACCCCACCTCCAGGGGCCCAACCCCTGGGGGTCCCAACACCAGCTCCAGGGGCCCAACCCCTGAGCGCCCGAAACATAGCTCCGAGGGCCTAACCCCCGGGGGCCCCAACCACAGCTCCAAGGGCCCAACCCCTGGGGGCCCCAACACCTGCTCCAGGAGCCCAACCCCTGGTGCCCCAAAACCACCTCCAGGGGCCCAATCCCTGAGCGCCAGAACCATAGCTCCAGGGGCCTAATCCCTGAGGGCCCCAACACCAGCTCCAGGGGCCCAACCCCTGAGCGAACGAACCATAGCTCCATTGGCCTAACCCCCGGGGGCCCCAACCCCAGCTCCAGGGGCCCAACCCCTGGATGCCCCAACACCAGCTCCAGGGGTCCAACCCCTGAGCGCCCGAACCATAGTTCCAGGGGTCTAACCCCCGGGGGCCCCAACCCCAGCTACAGGGGCCCAACCCCTGGGGACCCCAACACCAGCTCCAAGAGCCCAACCCCTGGGAGCCCCAAAACCAGCTCCAGGGGCCCAACCCCAGAGAGCCCGAACCATAGTTCCAGGGGACCAACACCTGGGGGCCCCAACACCAGCTCCAGGGGCCAAACCCCTGAGCGCCCGAACCATAGCTCCAGGGGCCTAACCCCTGGGGGCCCCAACCCCAGCTCCAGGGGCGTAACCCCCGGGGCCCCAACCTACAGCTCCAGAGGCCCAACCCCTGGGGCCCTCGACCCCAGCTCCAGGGGCCCAACCCCTGAGCGTGCGAACCATAGCTCCAGGGGCCTAACCCCTGGGGCCCCTCACCAGCTCCAGGGGCCCAACCCCAGCTCCAGGGGCGTAACCCCCGGGGCCCCAACCCCAGCTCCAGGGGCCCAACCCTTGGGGCCCTCGACCCCAGCTCCAGGGGCCCAACCCCTGAGCGCCCGATCCATAGCTCCAGGGGTCTAACCCCCGGGGGCCCCAACCACAGCTCCAGGTGCCCAACCCCTGGGGGCCCCAACACCTGCTCCAGGAGCCCAACCCCTGGGGGCCCCAAAACCAGCTCCAGGGGCCCAATCCCTGAGCGCCAGAACCATAGCTCCAGGGGCCTAATCCCTGAGGGACCCAACACCAGCTCCAGGGGCCCAACCCCTGAGCGAACGAACCATAGCTCCAGGGGCCTAACCCCCGGGGGCCCCAACCCCAGCTCCAGGGGCCCAACCCCTGGATGCCCCAACACCAGCTCCAGGGTTTCAACCCCTGAGTGCCCGAACCATAGTTCCAGGTGTCTAACCCCCGGGGGCCCCAACCCCAGCTACAGGGGCCCAACACCTGGGGAACCCAACACCAGCTCCAAGAGCCCAACCCCTGGGAGCCCCAACACCAGCTCCAGGGGCCCAACCCCAGAGAGCCCGAACCATAGTTTCAGGGGCCCAACCCCTGGGGGCCCCAACACCAGCTCCAGGGGCCCAACCCCAGAGAGCCCGAACCATAGTTCCAGGGGCCTAACCCCTGGGGGCCCCAACACCAGCTCCAGAGGCCAAACCCCTGAACGCCCGAGCCATAGCTCCAAGGGCCTAACCCCTGGGGGCCCCAACCCCAGCTCCAGGGGCGTAACCCCCGGAGCCCGAACCCCAGCTCCAGGGGCCCAACCCCTGAGCGTCCGAACCATAGCTCCAGGGGCCTAACCCCTGGGGCCCCTCACCAGCTCCAGGGGCCCAACCCCAGCTCCAGGGGCGTAACCCCCGGGGCCCCAACCCCAGCTCCAGGGGCCCAACCCCTGGGGCCCTCGACCCCAGCTCCAGGGGCCCAACCCCTGAGCGCCCGAACCATAGCTCCAGGGGCCTAACCCCTGGGGCCCCTCACCAGCTCCATGGTCCCAACCCCTTGGGGCCCCAACACAAGCTCCAGGGGCCCAACCCATGAGCGCCTGAACCATAGCTCTAGGGGCCTAACTCCTGGGGGCCCAAACCCCACCTCCAGGGGCCCAACCCCTGGGGGCCCCAACACCAGCTCCAAGGGCCCAACCCCTGAGCGCCCGAACCATAGCTCCAGGGGCCTAACCCCCGGGGGCCCCAACCCCAGCTCCAGGGGCGTAACCCCCGGGGCCCCAAACCCAGCTCCAGGGGCCCAACACCTGGGGCCCTCGACCCCAGCTCCAGGGGCCCAACCCCTGAGCGTCCGAACCATAGCTCCAGGGGCCTAACCCCTGGGGCCCCTCACCAGCTCCAGGGGCCCAACCCCAGCTCCAGGGGCGAAACCCCTGGGGCCCCAACCCCAGCTCCAGGGGCCCAACCCCTGGGGCCCTCGACCCCAGCTCCAGGGGCCCAACCCCTGAGCGCCCGAACCATAGCTCCAGGGGCCTAACTCCTGGGGGCCCAAACCCCACCTCCAGGGGCCCAACCCCTGGGGGCCCCAACACCAGCTCCAGGGGCCCAACCCCTGAGCGCCCGAACCATAGCTCCAGGGGCCTAACCCCCGGGGGCCCCAACCACAGCTCCAGGGGCCAAACCCCTGGGGGCCCCAACACCTGCTCCAGGAGCCCAACCCCTGGGGCCCCAAAACCAGCTCCAGGGGCCCAATCCCTGAGCGCGAGAACCATAGCTCCAGGGGCCTAATCCGTGAGGGCCCCAACATCAGCTCCAGGGGCCCAACCCCTGAGCGAACGAACCATAGCTCCAGGGGCCTAACCCCCGGGGGCCCCAACACCAGCTCCAGGGGCCCAACCCCTGGATGCCCCAACACCAGCTCCAGGGGTCCAACCCCTGAGCGCCCGAACCATAGTTCCAGGGGTCTAACCCCCGGGGGCTCCAACCCCAGCTCCAGGGGCCCAACCCCTGAGGCCCTCGACAACAGCTCCAGGGGCCCAACCCCTGAGCGTCCGAACCATAGCTCCAGGGGCCTAACCCCTGGGGCCCCTCACCAGCTCAAGGGGCCCAACCCCAGCTCCAGGGGCGTAACCCCCGGGGCCCCAACCCCAGCTCCAGGGGCCCAACCCCTGGGGCCCTCGACCCCAGCTCCAGGGGCCCAACCCCTGAGCGCCCGAACCATAGCTCCAGGGGCCTAACCCCTGGGGCCCCTCAGCAGCTCCAGGGTCCCAACCCCTTCGGGCCCCAACACCAGCTCCAGGGGCCAAACCCTTGAGCGCCCGAATCATAGCTCCAGGGGCCTAACCCCTGGGGGCCCCAACCCCAGCTCCAGGGGCGTAACCCCCGGGGCCCCAACCCAGAGGCACGGGCCCAACCCCTGGGGCCCTCGAACCCAGCTCCAGGGGCCCAACCCCTGAGCGTCCGAACCATAGATTTAGGGGCCTAACCCCTGGGGCCCCTCACCAGCTCCAGGGGCCCAACCCCAGCTCCAGGGGCGTAACCCCCGGGGCCCCAACCCCAGCTCCAGGGGCCCAACCCCTGGGGCACTCGACCCCAGCTCCAGGGGCCCAACCCCTGAGCGCCCGAACCATAGCTCCAGGGCCCTAACCCCTGGGGCCCCTCACCAGCTCCAGCGGCCCAACCCCTTGGGGCCCCATCACCAGCTCCAGGGGCCCAACCCATGAGCGCCCGAACCATAGCTCTAGGGGCCTAACTCCTGGGGGCCCAAACCCCACCTCCAGGGGCCCAATCCCTGAGCGCCCGAACCATAGCTCCAGGGGCCTAACCCCCGGGGGCCCCAACCACAGCTTCAGGGGCCCAACCCCTGGGGGCCCAAACACCTGCTCCTGGAGCCCAACCCCTGGGAGCTCCAAAACCAGCTCCAGGGGCCCAATCCCTGAGCGCCAGAACCATAGCTCCAGGGGCCTAGATCCTGTGGGCCCCAACCCCAGCTCCAGGGGCCCAAATCCTGGGGGCCCCACCACCAGCTCCAGGGGCCTAAACCCTGAGCGCCCGAACCATAGCTCCAGGGGTCTAACCCCTGGGGCTCCTCACCAGCTCCAAGGGCCCAACCCCAGCTCCAGGGGCGTAACCCCCGGGGCCCCAACCCCAGCTCCAGGGGCCCAATTCCGGGGGCCCTCGACCCCAGCTCCAGGGGCCCAACCCCTGAGCGCTCGAACCATAGCTCCAGGGGCCTAACCCCTGGGGCCCCTAACCAGCTACAGGGGCCCAACCCCTTGGGGCCCCAACACCAGCTCCAGGGGCCCAACCCATGAGCGCCCGAACCATAGCTCTAGGGGCCTAACTCCTGGGGGCTCAAACCCCACCTCCAGGGGCCCAAACCGTGAGGGCCCCAACACCAGCTCCAGGGGCCCAACCCCTGTGCGAACAAACCATAGCTCCAGGGGCCTAACCCCCGGGGGCCCCAACCCCAGCTCCAGGGGCCCAACCCCTGGATGCCCCAACACCAGCTCCAGGGGTCCAACCCCTGAGCGCCCGAACCATAGTTCCAGGGGTCTAACCCCCGGGGTCCCATACCCAGCTACAGGGGCCCAACCCCTGAGAGCCCGAACCATAGCTCCAGGGGCCTAAATCCTGTGGGCCCCAACCCCAGCTCCAGGGGCCCAACCCCTGGGGGCCCGACCACCAGCTCCAGGGGCCCAAACCCTGAGCGCCCGAACTATAGCTCCAGGGGTCTAACCCCTGGGGCCCCAACCCCAGGTCCAGGGGCCCAACCCCTGGGGCCCTCGACCCCAGTTCCAGGGGCCCAACCCCTGAGCCCCGAACCATAGCTGCAGAGGCCTAACCCCCGAGGGCCCCAACCCCAGCTCCAGGGGCCCAACCCCTGTGGGCCCCAACACCAGCTTCAGGGGCCCAACCCCTGGGGGCCCCAACACCACCTCCAGGAGCCCAACCCCTGGGGGCCCCAACACAAGTTCCAGGGGCCGAACCCCGGAGCGCCCTAACCATAGCTCCAGGGGCCCAACCCCTGGGGGCCCCAACACCAGCTCCAGCGGCCCAACCCCTGAGCGCCCAAACCATAGCTCCAGGGGCCTAACCCCCGGGGGCCCCAACCACAGCTCCAGGGGCCCAACCCCTGGGGGCCCCAACACCTGCTCCAGGAGCCCAACCCCTGGGGGCCCCAAAACCAGCTCCAGGGGCCCAATCCCTGAGGGCCCCAACACCAGCTCCAGGGGCCCAACCCCTGAGCGAACGAACCGTAGCTCCACGGGCCTAACCCCCGGGGGCCCCAACCCCAGCTCCAGGGGCCCAACCGCTGGATGAGCCAACACCAGCTCCAGGGGTCCAACCCCTGAGCGCCCAAACCATAGCTCCAGGGGTCTAACCCCCGGGGGCCCCAACCCCAGCTACAGGGGCCCAACCCCTGGGGACCCCAACACCAGCTCCAAGAGCCCAACCCCTGGGAGCCCCAACACCAGCTCCAGGGGCCCAACCCCAGAGAGCCCGAACCATAGCTCGAGGGGCCTAACCCCTGGGGCCCCTCACCAGCTCCAGGGGCCCAACCCCTTGGGGCCCCAACACCAGCTCCAGGGGCCCAACCCATGAGCGCCCGAACCATAGCTCTAGGGGCCTAACTCCTGGGGGCCCAAACCCCACCTCCAGGGGCAAAACCCCTGGGGGCCTCAAAACCAGCTCCAGGGGCCCAACCCCTGAGCGCCCGAACCATAGCTCCAGGGGCCTAACCCCTGGGGGCCCCAACACCAGTTTCAGGGGCCCAACCCCTGAGCGCCCGAACCATAGCTCCAGGGGCCTAACCCCCGAGGTCCCCAACCACAGCTCCAGGGGCCCAACCCCTGGGGGCCCCAACACCAGCTCCAGGAGCCCAACCCCTGGGGGTCCCAACACAAGTTCCAGGGGCCAAACCCCGGACCGCCCTAACCATAGCTCCAGGGGCCCAACCCCTGGTGGCCGCAACACCAACTCCAGCGGCCCAACCCCTGAGCGCCCGAGCCTTAGCTCAAGGGGCCTAACCCCTGGGGCCCCAACACCAGCTCCAGGGGTCCAACTCCTGGGGTCCCCAACACCAGCTCCAGGGTCCCAACCCCTGAGCGCCCGAACCTTAGCTCCAGGGGCCTAATCCCTGGGGCCCCAACACCAGCTCCAAGGGCCCAACCCCTGAGCGCCCGAACAATACCTCCAGGGGCCTAACCCCTGGAGGCCCCAACACCAGCTCCAGGGGCCCAACCCCAGAGTGCCCAAACCATAGCTCTAGGGGCATATTCCCTGGGGGCCCGCACGCCAGCTCCAAGGGCCCAACCCCTGAGCGCCCGAACCATAGCGCAAGGGGCTTAACCCCTGGGGCCCCAACACCAGCTCCAGGGGCCCAACCCCTGGGACTCCCAACACCAGCTACAGGGGCCCAACCCCAGAGCTCCCGAACCATAGCTCCATGCGCGGAAATGCTCGGTGCACTACCCTATGTGGCCACACGGTGTCACTCTTGCTCCATGCAGGAAATGCTCTAGGCATTACCCTGCATGGCCACACAGTGTTACTGTTTCTCCATGCGTGAAATATCTGGGCATTACTGTGATGAAGTCTGGACTGTCTGTGTGGGGGATGGGAGAGCAAGGGGTGACATTAGGTCAGGGGCCCCAACACCAGCTCCAGCGGCCCAACCCCTGAGCGCCCGAACCATAGCTCCAGGGGCCTAACCCCTGGGGGCCCCAACACCAGCTCCAGGGGCCCAACCCCTGAGAGCCCGAACCACAGCTCCAGGGGCCTAAATCCTGTGTGCCCCAACCCCAGCTCCAGGGGCCCAAATCCTGGGGGCCCCACCACCAGCTCCAGGGGCCCAAACCCTGAGCGCCCGAACCGTAGCTCCAGGGGTCTAACCCCTGGGGCCCCTCACCAGCTCCAGGGGCCCAACCCCAGCTCTAGGGGCGTAACCCCCGGCGCCCCAACCCCAGCTCCAGGGGCCCAACCCCTGGGGCCCTCGACCCCAGCTCCAGGGGCCCAACCCCTTAGCGCCCGAACCATAGCTCCAGGGGCCTAACCCCTGGGGCCCCTCACCAGCTCCAGGGACCCAGCCCCTTGGGGCCCCAACACCAGCTCCAGGGGCCCAACCCATGAGCGCCCGAACCATAGCTCTAGGGGCCTAACTCCTGGGGGCCCAAACCCCACCTCCAGGGGCCCAACCCCTGAGGGCCCCAACACCAGCTCCAGGGGCCCAACCCCTGAGCGCCCGAACCATAGCTCCAGCGGCCTAACCCCCGGGGGCCCCAACCCCAGCTCCAGGGGCCCAACCCCTGGATGCCCCAACACCAGCTCCAGAGGTCCAACCCCTGAGCGCCCGAACCATAGTTCCAGGGGTCTAACCCCCGGGGGCCCCAACCCCAGCTACAGGGGCCCAACCCCTGGGGACCCCAACACCAGCTCCAAGAGCCCAACCCCTGGAGGCCCCAACACCAGCTCCAGGGGCCCAAACCCTGAGCGCCCGAACCATAGCTCCTGGGGTCTAACCCCTGGGGCCCCAACCCCAGCTCCTGGGGCCCAACCCCTGGGGCCCTCGACCCCAGTTTCAGGGGCCCAACCCCTGAGCCCCGAACCATAGCTGCAGAGCCCTAACCCCCGAGGGCCCCAACCCCAGCTCCAGGGGCCCAACCCCTGGGGGCCCCAACACCAGCTTCAGGGGCCCAACCCCTGGGGACCCCAACACCAGCTCCAGGAGCCCAACCCCTGGGGGCCCCAACACAAGTTCCAGGGGCCGAACCCCGGAGCGCCCTAACCATAGCTCCAGGGTCCCAACCCCTGGAGGCCCCAACACCAGATCCAGGGGCTCAACCCCTGAGCGCCCAAACCATAGCTCCAGGGGCCTAACCCCCGGGGGCCCCAACCACAGCTCCAGGGGCCCAACCCCTGGGGGCCCCAACACCTGCTCCAGGAGCCCAACCCCTGGGGGCCCCAAAACCAGCTCCAGGGGCACAATCCCTGAGCGCCAGAACCATAGCTAAAGGGGCCTAATCCCTGAGAGCCCCAACACCAGCTCCAGGGGCCCAACCCCTGAGCGAACGAACCATAGCTCCAGGGGCCTAACCCCCGGGGGCCCCAACCCCAGCTCCAAAGGGCCCAACCCCTGAGCGAACGAACCATAGCTCCAGGGGCCTAACCCCCGGGGGCCCCAACCCCAGCTACAGGGGCCCAACCCCTGGGGACCCCAACACCAGCTCCAAGAGCCCAACCCCTGGAGGCCCCAACACCAGCTCCAGGGGCCAAACCCCTGAGCGCCCGAACCATAGCTCCAGGGGCCTAACCCCTGGGGGCCCCAACCCCAGCTCCAGGGGCGTAAACCCGGGGCCCGAACCCCAGCTCCAGGGGCCCAACCCCTGGGGCCCTCAAACCCAGCTCCAGGGTGTCAACCCCTGAGCGCCCGAACCATAGCTCCAGGGGCCTAACCCCTGGGGCCCCTCACCAGCTCCAGGGGCCCAACCCCTGGGGGCCCCAACACCAGCTCCAGGGGCCCAACCCATGAGCGCCCGAACCATAGCTCTAGGGGCCTAACTCCTGGGGGCTCAAACCCCACCTCCAGGGGCCCAACCCCATTTGGGCGCCAACACCAGCTCCAGGGGCCCAACCCCTGAGCACCCGAACCATAGTTCCAGGGGCCTAACCCCTGGGGGCCCCAACCCCAGCTCCAGGGGCCCAACCCCTGGGGGCCCCAACACCAGTTTCAGGGGCCCAAACCCTGAGCGCCCTAACCATAGCTCCAGGGGCCCAACCCCTGGTGGCTGCAACACCAATTCCAGCGGCCAAACCCCTGAGCGCCCGAGCCTTAGCTCAAGGGGCCTAACCCCTGGGGCCCCAACCACAGCTCCAGGGGCCCAACCCCTGGGGGCCCCAACACCACCTCCAGGAGCCCAACCCCTGGGGGTCCCAACACAAGTTCCAGGGGCCCAACCCCGGAGCACCCTAACCATAGCTCCAGGGGCCCAACCCCTGGTGGCTGCAACACCAACTCCAGCGGCCAAACCCCTGAGCGCCCGAGCCTTAGCTCAAGGGGCCTAACCCCTGGGGCCCCAACACCAGCTCCAGAGGCCCAACTCCTGGGGTCCCCAACACCAGCTCCAGGGTCCCAACCCCTGAGAGCCCGAACAATACCTCCAGGGGCCTAACTCCTGGAGGCCCCAACACCAGCTCCAGGGGCCCAACCCCAGAGTGCCCAAACCATAGCTCTAGGGGCCTATTCCCTGGGGGCCCGCACGCCAGCTCCAAGGGCCCAACCCCTGAGCGCCCGAACCATAGCTCCATGCGGGGAAATGCTCTGTGCACTACCCTACGTGGCCACACGGTGTCACTCTTGCTCCATGCAGGAAATGCTCTGGGCATTACCCTGCATGGCCACACAGTGTTACTGTTGCTCCATGCGTGAAATGTCTGGGCATTACTGTGATGGAGTCGGGACTGTCTGTGTGGGGGATGGGAGAGCAAGGGGTGACATTAGGTCAGGGGCCCCAACACCAGCTCCAGCGGCCCAACCCCTGAGCGCCCGAACCATAGCTCCAGGGGCCTAAACCCTGGGGGCCCCAACACCAGCTCCAGGGGCCCAACCCCCGGGGGCCCCAACCCCAGCTCCAGGGGCCCAACCCCTGGGGCCCTCGATCCCAGCTCCAGGGGCCCAACCCCTGAGCGCCCGAACCATAGCTCCAGGGGCCTAACCCCTGGGGCCCCTCACCAGCTCCAGGGGCCCAACGCCTTGGGGCCCCAACACCAGCTCCAGGGGCCCAACCCATGAGCGCCCTA